>NW_018406293.1:99993-101423 GCF_002113885.1 Mizuhopecten yessoensis | reverse complement strand
TTGTCAATTTACTGTTCTTTTATGGAACAAAATTACTCTCAATCATGTACACTTTGGACATCATTCCATAGCCTGCTTACGCATGGTATATTAACATGTCAGGTACATATGTAACCATAGGCTATCGCATGGTATGCCGTTATTACGTGCACGCACATGCACTTGCATTTTATAGGGATCTTGATATTTTACAAACCACTTTTTAACAGAGTTATTGTAATTGCATTTGTGAACCGATTTATCTGACAGAGCGTAACTCGCTCGACAACAAAAGTCGTAGCGACCAAGAGCTTGTGAACTACTGTTAGCACGTGATACGTACAGGTGAGGTCGGTAAACAAAACACATCAGTCTGCATTCCATGCGCCTCATATACGACCTTCTTGGAAGTCGTCTGATCATATGTCAGTGTTTGCCCGTGAGTTAATTAATGTCTTTGTATCATAAGCTTTATTTCTGAAGTACGTGTGATTACACATTTCCAAGTTAAGTCTCGATATCGGGTGTTGACATATCATCGTCACGCAGGTGTACTATTGTTTACCCGGTGTTACTATAATTTACACCACGGTAATGGAATGCCCGATACGCAATACGGAAATGACGACACGAAAATACGAAAAGAAAAACATGTGTATTACGAAGGGTGGAAACTCCTTAAGATCATTATAATGATATAGATACCTGCCTTATTTATTATACATACAGGTAACATTTACTGACAAAGAGGATTTAGGACATGTAAAGTATAAAGGCTATGTACAAATATCTTCTCGTCTCTTTAATAAAGAGGCTAAGATTATAGGGTGATTGTCTGATGTATGATATACCGTGGTATTTCGTGTTGACGTGAAATGTTTGTTATACGGTAAATGATCTGATCTAGTGACCTACAGTTACAACGTAGTATTTAGAGAAGATATGCCTGATCCTGTAACTCCTTAATGTTCTCCATTCAAATATAGGTCACATACAGAAAAAAATGGCAAGGAATCCATTCATTTTTATGCGTCGGTGAATGCAAATCTTCGCAAAAGATTCTCCCTGAATGTAAGAATGTGTGATGCCATTTTCTGTCATTTGGATGGAAAAGTAGTTCATATAACAAAAGATTGGGCTCTCTCTCAGCTGAAGGCGTAGACCATGAAATATCTGTGTCAGCTTGGCAGCATTATAAGTTACTCCAGATAATGATTAAGGTCATTCCTGTAGTCAACTGACCTTCACTCTGGTCATTTAGTATTTTTAGGTCACCTGAGACAAAGTCTCAAGTGACCTATTGCGATCGCCTTTTGTCCGTCGTCGTCCGTCGTCCGTCGTCCGTCGTGCGTCCGTAAACAATTTACATTTTCGACTTCTTCTCCAAAACCCCTGAACCAATTTCAATGAAATTTTGCAGGGACCTTCCATGGACAAAGGTCAACAAAAAT
>NW_018406293.1:80255-98224 GCF_002113885.1 Mizuhopecten yessoensis | reverse complement strand
ATTTATTATGGTTTATAATGGCAAATGATACTTTGAATATTACATGTTAATAACTTGATTGGAATTATAACCTTGAATTGACAGTTTGATACTTTGAAAATTTTGAGCCAGCCCTACCCCCAAGGGCTGTAGGGTGGGGCTCAAAGGAGTCAGTGTGCTAAAATTTCTTCATTTTCCTTGTTTAGAATCAGAGGTGCTAGTTTCAAATCCTTTTTAGTCTGAAATCTGTATGCTAGATATTGAATAAGGTGGTTTTATTGTTTTTTGTAACTTTGAATAATATTTCTGTTCATGTTAAAAACAAAATCAACTCTCTGTATAAATATATCAGGTGACCGTTAAGGCCCATGGGCCTCTTGTTTATCATCATGATCATGCTCAATGGATCATAGTCTCCGCAAGGAGTAAGACTTTTTGTTGCTATTTCAGTAACTTTTGCGACAAATAAAAATAAGGTTGTTAGACAACTTATGGCTATAGACAGCCTGTTAAAGGTGCCCTACACAGCTTATTGTGGCTGTATACAGCCTGTTAAATGGGCCCTACACAGCATATTGTGGCTATAGACAATCTGTTAAAGGTGTCCTACAGAGCTTATTGTGGCTGTAGACAGCCTGTTAAGGTGCCCTACACAGCTTACTGTGGCTATAGACAGCCTGTTAAGGTGCCCTACACAGCTTAGTGTGGCTATAGACAGCATGTTAAAGGTGTCCTACAGAGCTTATTGTGGCTATCGACAGCCTGTTAAAGGTGTCCTACACAGCTTAGTGTGGCTATAGACAGCCTCTTAAAGGTGCCCTACGCGGCTTATTGTGGCGATAGACAGCCTGTTAACGGTGTCCTACACAGCATATTGTGGCTATAGACCGCCTGTTAAAGGTGCCCTACACAGCTTACTGTGGATATAGACAGCCTGTTAAGGTGCCCTACACAGCTTATTGTTGCTATAGACAGCCTGGTAAAGGTGCCCTACACCGCTTATTGTGGCTATAGACCGCCTGTTAAAGGTGCCCTTCACAGCTTATTGTGGCTCTAGACAGCCTGTTAAACGTGCCGTACACAGGTTATTGTGGCTATAGACAATCTGTTAAAGGTGTCCTGCACAGCTTATTGTGGCTATCGACAGCCTGTTAAAGGGGCCCTACACAGCTTAGTGTGGCTATAGACAGCATGTTAAAGGTGTCCTACAAAGCTTATTATGGCTATAGACAGCCTGGTAAAGGTGCCCTACAAAGCTTATTGTGGCTATAGACAATCTGTTAAAGGTGTCCTACACAGCTTACTTTGGCTATAGACAGCCTCTTAAAGGTGCCCTACGCGGCTTATTGTGGCGATAGACAGCCTGTTAAGGTGCCCTACACAGCTTACTTTGGCTATAGACAGCCTCTTAAAGGTGCCCTACGCGGCTTATTGTGGCGATAGACAGCCTGTTAACGGTGTCCTACACAGCTTACTTTGGCTATAGACAGCCTCTTAAAGGTGCCCTACACCGCTTATTGTGGCTATCGACAGCCTGTTAAAGGAGCCCTACACAGCTTAGTGTGGCTATAGACAGCCTCTTAAAGGTGCCCTACGCGGCTTATTGTGGCGATAGACAGCCTGTTAACGGTGTCCTACACAGCTTATTGTTGCTATAGACAGCCTGTTAACGGTGTCCTACACAGCTTGCTGTGGCTATAGACAGCATGTTAAAGGTGCCCTACGCGGCTTATTGTGGCGATAGACAGCCTGTTAAACGTGCCGTACACAGGTTATTGTGGCTATAGACAGCCTGTTAAAGGTGCCCTACACAGCTTATTGTGGCTATAGACAACCTGTTAAAGGTGTCCTACACAGCTTGTGGTGGCTTTCATTTTGGCTAGATTTTGAAGTTCATATTATCTTTGATAAATAGGATTGACATCAAATCCTTAGTTCTTATTTTTGTATCCAATCTGGTTGCTTAATTCAGAAGCAATGGAATGTTTGAACATATTAGTACAATATGGCTGTGACAGTGTTGTGAGGTTGTGTTTAAACATATAGTACAATATGGCTGTGACCGTGTTGTGTGGTTGTGTTTAAACATAAAGAACAATATGGGTGTGACAGTGTGAGGTTGTGTTTAAAAATAAAGTACAATATGGCTCTGACAGTGTGAGGTTGTTTTTTAACATAAAGTACAATATTGCTGTGACAGTGTTGTGGGGTTGTGTTTAAACATAAAGTACAATATGGCTGTGACAGTGTTGTGAGGTTGCCTGGCCTATTATTAAGAGATCTGTCGGGTAGTGGGATGCCATTCTCATTGTTACATTATATGTCAATCAATCATGTGAACTGGTTTCTTTCCAACCCACCATAGATCAATGAATGACCAAGATATTGACCAACGTTTGGCCAGAACTGACCAGTGTTTGATATATGACTGGACCTATGGATTACAAATCTGATGGATGGCAGCAATGTCTTATCTTTTTTAAGGACAGAAAACTGTAATAAAACAAGGTACCTATAGGGAACAATGTTGATGTTGTTATTCAGCAGGCTGGTCATGTACCAAGAGATGAGCAGATTCTGATTAAATTTTAAAGATATTTTTAGTTGAACTTTTTAAGTATTGGCAAACTTTTCAGCAATTTGAATAAACCATTGACGGAAACTAGTTGCTTTGACTAACAATTCAAAGGTTTTTGACTGAACTTTTAAGGCTTTGACTACAGTTTCGAAGTTTTGACAACATAATTATGTAGTTTTGACTAAAAGTTAAGAAATTTTCACAGAAACTTTCAATATTTAAAATCTTAAGGTTTTGGCTATAGTTAAGAGCCTTCAATTCTTAAAGATATGAGGTTTTTACTATGCTTATGTTGGAGATTTTAGCTGGTAATAGATGTTTTGTTTGAGGTTTTGAGGTGATTTGTAGATTTGGTTAAGGTTTTGAGGTTTTAGTTAAGGTTTTGAGGTTTTGGTTAAGGTTTTGGGGTTTTGGTTTAGGTTTTGAGGTTTAAGTTAAGGTTTTGGTTTAAGGTTTGGTTAAGGTTTTGAGGTTTTGGTTAAGGTTTTGAGGTTTTGGTTAAGGTTTTGGGGTTTTAGTTTAGGTTTTGAGGTTTAAGTTAAGGTTTTGTTTTAAGTTTTGGTTAAGGTTTTGAGGTTTTGGTTAAGGTTTTGTGGTTTTGGTTAAGGTTTTGAGGTTTTGGTTAAGGTTTTGAGGTTTTGGTTAAGGTTTTGAGGTTTTAGTTTAGGTTTTGAGGTTCATCCTAAGGTGTTAGTTTCCAGCAACATTTATGAGTTCACCTTACAAAAGGAAATATTCTATCAACACTGTCAGAACCCTATAGTTTTAAATCTATAAAATAAATCTTCACAAATTGAATTCTCCAAAATTGAAATAGTTTATGTAACGTCTGGAATGACTGAGAATTTGTCTCAGTCATAAAATACGGGTGTTTGGTAAAATGTATGGGTATGGGGAAAATTCAATGTGAACTAATATGAAAAGGTGAGGATTTCAAATATTTCTCTCAACGTTTTTACGTAAAGTGTGTATTTCAGTCCCGAGCACAAGATAGGGCATTTAGTTCTATTCCATTATTGCCAAAAATTTACCAGTTTTTACAAGCTACACAGCCATCAATACATTATTTGCACTGAGGTCCCATTCATCAGGACCCTCAGCGGTGCAGCCCCTGTCATCAGCCGAGACCGGAAAATAAACTACATCAAAATATAAAAGTAAGTGTTTGTTCTGAAGTACAACTTCATGGAATGTCATTCATATTATAAAACAGGCTTTCCCCCCACAGCCAAGTGAGGTTTGTCATTCCACAATGTAAAACTATCTTTACTGTCTCTCATTAAACACTATTAACAGCACTTTATACGTTTAAATCAATAGAGCCATAACACTTCTTTAATGATTTAAAAAAGTGGCCTCCTGTCTTGAATTATAACGTCTTGTCAAAGAGTCAAGAGAATGTTGTTCAATCCTTTTTCTAAAGGAAATAAAATTTGTTGAAATGGAATGACTTTTGATTTTGGTTCTTTTTCCGTACAACATATACCTTCCAGATAACGATACATCTGTTACTCATTCTACTTCACCTGTTCTGGTGAAATCAAACATAAATTGACCCTCTCCTCCCTTTGAAAACCAGAAATAGATATGATAGGCCGCAGAAACGTGACAGAATTGATCAGGGCAGCTTAACCCTGGCAGGAATACCAGCAAACATATTTCATTGGATTGTCAATTAAGACCTGAATTCAGCAGCTGTGAGGATTATAACTGTAACAACTTACATGCAATCCAGACGAATGTTTCCTACAGGATGATATTCAGGTTTTTCTGTCCAATTTTGTTATGTGACTTGAAAAACTCACTTGAGTGGTTAACAGTTAACATGGCGGGGGGATTTCAAACAGGAACAAAATGATAGAGAGTTTGTTTGTATTCCGCTTGTAGAACATTACATGTAATTCATTTTTGTATTAACTGGAAAATCACGAACAAATCTTGACTGCTTCACTTCGTCAGAGGAAAACCTCATAATTTATGTCTTTGACACGAAATTCTTCTCATTTAATCATCTATTTATTGAACAGAATATTTATTGGAGCCTGTTGAACATTTAAATGTATGTTAACACATTATACTTTTTCTAAATCCGAACATTGAACATTTAATCGTCAGCATCAGGAAAATCAGCTATGGGCAGTTAGAGGTTACACGGCGCCTGTCAAAAATATCTCGCCATGTAAACCTCTAACACTGTTGAAGTATGACTTACCCCTACCCAATCAACATCAGTAGCAAAGGAGCAGCTCCTGTTTAAAACTACATGGATATCCCTGGAATATTGTGTAATCCTGTGGCTAGTAATTATGTGATATCTCCAGATTTCTCTGTCTCTATAGACACATATCCCTGGATACCGATGACGATATTAAACTGGATATCCAGAGAAATCTGGTGTTCAGGGTCCGAGGATTTCATGCTGGATAAGTGTTTCAGCATGAGTAAGACAGGATTTCTCTAGATCATTCAAGCTTTCCGAAAATATCTAGATATTTGGGGTTTAGAGTAAAACAGGGTTTTTTCAGATCACTCAAGCTTTTGAAAACTATCAAGGATATCTGGGGTTCAGAGTTTTCTGACTTATCTGACTTAATGAACAAATTGTTGCGGGTCTTCATCCAAAACACATCTTAGCTATAAATTACTGACATAGCTCTGTAACATTAAGTCTGTAGTAATGGCCCATCACCTGTAACTACACAGAATCTACTGTAATATAGCAGCATGGGCGCGGCCTCCTCAGGACCCCCACAACAATCCAAACATCATATGGTTAAGGATGGGATGCCAATTTTTATGGCAGAATTAAATGAATTACTCTAATCAATTGCCTGTGAAAAGGACTGATGTAGGAACAGCTTTGTTGTGTTAACAAGTCTAAAAGGGTCTTGATAGGTTCTGAAAGAAACAGTTTAATGGAAGCAAATCAGCCTTCATACCAACAAGACTTGAGTCAGGTCTGTCTAAACAAATGGGATAAATAACAACAAGACTTGAGTCAGGTCTGTCCAAACAAATGGGAGTTACCAACAAGACTTGAGTCAGGTCTGTCTAAACAATTGGGAGTTACCAACAAGACTTGAGTCAGGTCTGTCAAAACAAATGGGAGTTACCAACAAGCCTTGAGTCAGGTCTGTCTAAACAAATGGGAGTATTTACCAACAAGACTTGAGTCAGGTCTATCTTAACAAATGGGAGTTACCAACAAGACTTGGGTCAGGGCTGTCTAAACAAATGGGAGTATTTACCAACAAGACTTGAGTCAGGTCTATCTTAACAAATGGGAGTTACCAACAAGACTTGGGGCAGGTCTGTCTAAACAAATGGGAGTATTTACCAACAAGACTTGAGTCAGGTCTATCTTAACAAATGGGAGTTACCAACAAGACTTGAGTTAGGTCTGTCTAAACAAATGATAGTTACCAACAAGACTTGAGTCAGGTCCATCTAAACAAATGGGAGTTACCAACACCCCTTCTGGTACAGGTCTCTCAATGGTTGGTTCACTGGTTAGGGGGAATTTTAAAATTATGAATAGACGAAAATCAAGAACATCTGAAATCATTTGACAGCATTAGATATATTGAGGCTGACCAGATTGATGTGTGTGGAGGATTCATTTTGCTCTGTATTGACAACAGATTGAATTTTTCTCTAACCACTGGTAAAGATAACCAGCCTCTGAGCTGCCGGGGCCAGGTAATTATAACAAACTATGCAACACATACGCCAGTCAATATAGTGCATTCACAATTTTTTATCAGAGAAATTCCAAGCTCTCCATTGATCAATTTACAGCTCAATGTTTTCCATGCCAATAATTTGGCAACAGTGACCTTTCCTTCAATAATGCTAATTACAGGTGAAAGCACCTAATTAACCTTAGCATGGACGCTGCCTAATTAACAAGCCTGTAGTAGAATGGGTTCCTGTATAGTGTACTCTATATAGTGTTAACACACCGGTAAATGTAATACACGCAAAGTCATAACAAATTTGAAGTAATGTATAAATTGAAAAATGTTATATTTAAGGTTAATTTGTGCATTAAACAAAAACAAAAATGTGCTGATTTTGAAAAAAGGGAAAAAAGATTGAAGCCTCCCACAAAAATCTAATAGATCTGAAAACTTAAATATTCAACTCTGAATGAACTAAATATTTGAATAAATGACCCTACCTTACACATGTGAATTGTGTTAGGGTTAATGGTATATGCTACCTTACATATTATACCTGTGATTTGTGTTAGAGTTAAGGTTATCAAATACAACCACGCACATATCATACTTGTGATTTGTGTTAGAGTTAAGGTTATATACTACCATACACATTATACCTGTGATTTGTGTTAGAGTTAAGGTTATATACTGCCTTACACATTATACCTGTGATTTGTGCTAGAGTTATCTCCCTTATACTTTCAATTCAATAATTGAGAATCACTTGAGTGTTATAAGCACATGTATTCTAGTGTATTATAAACAAAATTGAAATTGCAATATTTTAGATTTTTGTAGGTCAAGTCTTAGTTTGGAACTCTCTCAGAAGGAGATTCTTTTACTGTGGAGTAAGAATATCCTCACAGTGATTGATGACATGATTGAATTATATCCGGACCTTACAGAGGAAGCCCTGATGTTGTTTAGTGAGGATATGCTGTGTTGTAGGAGATATATATACTTAAAACTTGCCTGTGAAGTATAGATCTATGTAATATTTTTAAATATCTAGTTTTGAAATTGAATACTTAGGAATGCCCTATTTTGTCTACCAATTATAATGGAATTTGATGCAGGTCCTGGAAACTGAGCACATATTCTCCACACTACTTGTCACATCTACAAAGACCTGGACACAAATCCAAGTTTGTTTACCGGGTAACATTGATCTGAGTGGCTCCATATAGCTGAGCAAGCTTTAGGGCATGGTACCAGGAAAAGGGTACAAAAAAAGGGCAATTTTCTACTAAAAGCAAATTATTATAAATGCTGCTGTTTTGTGTTTGCCGTGGAAGACATGTGTAAAGATATGGTAGCAAGGATACAAAACTCAACACATTGAAATCTAATAATGTGAAAACTTTCAGTCACTAAACAGTGTGCCAAACAAGGCTGTCGTCGTAGGAACAGGTAATTCACTTGTCTCTGTCTTCTGTCTTAAATCTCTTCATGTACAAGTTCTGGGCCTTAAACCTTATTTTTTTCAGTCACAAATTACAGTTGCAATAGAATTTTCTTCATAAACCATCCCAAAAGGACACTCTATTTATTTTCAATAATTTGAAAAATTAAAAACATGCTGCCTGAATTTTAAAAACTATCGCATAAGCTTATGTAATCTTAGTCTGACACCATTAGGAGTTTGCTTGTAGCCCTACCATTACCAGATAACTGATCCCCATAAATCCAGACAGATTCCTGGAGAAAACGTTTAGTTGGCTGAATTTCCTGGGAAATATTACTGTATAGACCCTGAGTTAATAGGCACTGACACATTCCATTTCTTCAATAATTAAAAAAAAAAAATACACATCGTGTTTGGTCAGCCAACAGGTGGCCATCTTGGATTTTGACAGTTAAAGTTTGTTATCTCTACATCACATTAAATACTGGAGGGATCTTTCTCAAATTTTATATTGGGGTTCCCCTTGGTCTACAGTTGTGCATAATTACTTTTGAGACTGATTGGAATTACCAAATGGCCAACAGGTGACCGTCTTGGATTTTGATAGTTTTGTTGACACCAAGTGTTGAGGTATGTTGTGAGTTGTTGACATCAATTGATTAAGGATGTTGACACTATGTGAAAAGATTGTTGACACTAAATGATGAGGGATGTTGACACTAAGTGTTGAGGGTTGTTAGACACCAAATAATGAGGGTTGTTGACAATAAGTGATTAAAATTGTTGACACTAAGTGAGGAAGGTTGTTGACACTAAGAGTTGAGGGTTGTTGACACTAAGTGACGAGGGTTGTTAACACTTAGTGATGAGGGTTGTTGACACTAAGTGATGAGTGTTGTTGACACTGAGTGATGAAGGTTGTTGACACTAAGTGACAAGGGTTGTTGACACTAAGTGATGACGGTTGTTGACACTAAGAGTTGAGGGTTGTTGACACTAAGTGATGAGGGTTGTTAACACTAAGAATTGAGGGTTGTTGACACTAAGAGTTGAGGGTTGTTGACACTAAGAGTTGAGGGTTGTTGACACTTAGTGATGAAGGTTGTTGACACTAAATGATGATGGTTGTTGGCACTGTTAGGTTTTGAGTGATGACTTAATGGGAATTAAAGATTTTGATGTTCACCTCTCTCAGTATATGGGTTCTTCTTGGGAAGAAAATGAAATTACTGAAATTGAAAATAAATTAGATATAAATTGAATGTTTATAGAGTGTGAACTCTAAATTATCTTTCAGAAAATGTCAAAAGAAAATTCATCTGCTTAATTAATTTAATATAGTATTTGAATCCCTTTTATTAGCTCACCTGGCCCGAAGGGCCATGTGAGCTTATCCCATGGTGCAGCGTCCGGCGTCCGGCGTCCGGCGTCCGTCAACTTTTTCCTTTAAAATGCTACTTGTCCTGAATGGCTCAGAGGATTTTGACCAAATTTGGTCAGGAGCATCATTGGCCAAAGGGTTCTCAGTTTTGTATAAACGGAGGGTATAACCCCCCTGGGGGCAGAGGGGCGGGGCCAAATAGGGGGAAAATAGGTAAATCTTTAAAAATCTTCTTCTTCTCAACCAATAGAAGAATTTTGACCAAATTTGTCCTAGAGCATCTTTGGACAAAGGAGACTCAAGTTTGTATAAACGGAGGGTGTGGCCTCTTTGGGGGCAGAGGGGCGGGGCCAAATAGGGGAAGTAGAGGATTTTTTCTCTCCTACTATACAAGTGAAGGGATTTAAACCAAATGCAGTCTGAAGCTTGGTCAGGAGCATCATTGGCCAAAGGGTTCTCAGTTTTGTATAAACGGACGGTATAGCCCCCCCTCGGGGCAGAGGGGCGGGGCTAAATAAGGGGAAAAAAGGTAAATCTTTAAAAATGTTCTTCTTCTCAACCAATTGAAGGATTTTGACCAAATTTGTCCTAGAGCATCTTTGGACAAAGAAGACTCAAGTTTGTATAAACGGAGGGTGTGGCCCCTCTGGGGGCGGAGGGGCGGGGCCCAATAGGGGAAATAGAGGATTTTTTTTCTCCTGCTATACAAGTGAAGGGATTTTAACCAAATGCAGTCTGAAGCATGATTAGGGACAAAAGAATCAATTTTGTATAAACTGAGGTGTGTGGGCCTCCTTCTAAGGGCAGATGGGTGGGGCCCATTAGGGGAAATAGAGGAAAACATCAAATATCCTTCTCCTTTTGTACCGATGAAGGGATTTTGACCAAATTTGGTCTGGAGCATCATTGGCCAAAGGGTTCTCAGTTTTGTATGAACGGAGGGTATGGTCCCCCTGGGGGCAGAGGGACGGGGCCAAATAGGGGAAAATAGGTAAATCTTTAAAAATCTTCTCCTCAACCAATTGAAGGATTTTGACCAAATTTGTCCTAGAGCATCTTTGGACAAAGGAGACTCAAGTTTGTATAAACGGAGGGTGTGGGCCTTCTGGCGGCATAGGAGCGGGGCCCAATAGGGGAAATAGAGGATTTTTTTTCTCCTACTATACAAGTGAAGGGATTTAAACCAAATGCAGTCTGAAGCATGCTTAGGGAGAAAAGAATCAATTTTGTTTAAACTGAGGTGTGTGGATTCCCCTTCTTTGGGGCAGATTAGTGGGGCCCATTAGGGGAAATAGAGGAAAACATTAAAGATCCTTCTCCTTCTGTACCGTTGAAGGGATTTTAACCTAACCAAACTTGTTTTAGAGAATCTTTGGGCAAAGGGAATTGAATATTTATAAATGGAAGATGCAACTTTGTTACTTGTACTCCTTTGATAAACCTGAATGGTACTCAGCAGGTTTTAAATTGAAAAATAAAATACCAGGTGAGCTATTAAGGCCCCTGGGCCTCTTGTTATGAAAACAATTTTGCTTATTAATTTTAATTTGAAATGTAGCTCAACAATATATGTATATCAATCATTAAAATGGGAAAGATATATTTATTTGTTAGGGCCCCGTATCGGAGATACGGGTGCCCTATAGTAATCACTCTGTCTGTCTGTCCGTCCACAAATTTTGTTCCTGGCTGATAACTTTAGTATTTATTCACCAATGTACATGAAACTTGGTCAAGATGTTCAGTTCACAAAAATACACATTGAGGTAAAAAGTCAATGTCAAAGGTTAAGGTCATTAGGTTCAAAGGTCAAGGTCAATTTTACATCTTTTCACTGATGAACATTTTGTTATGACATTATGAAGCAAAGTTGATCAGAATTAAACAAGGAGTCAACTGACCAAAGGTCAAGGTCATTGGGTCAGGGGTCAAGGTTAAATTTTGTATCTTTTCACTGGTGAACATTTCGCTATGACACTTTGAAGCAATATTGCTCAGAATTAAACAAGGAGTCAATTGACCAAAGGTCAAGGTCACTGGGTCAAAGGTGAAGGTTATTTTTTTTACCTTTTCCCTGATGAACATTTTGTTATGTTATTATGAAGCAATGTTGTTCAGAACTTAACACAGAGTCAACTGACCTTAGGTCCAGGTTATGGGGTTCAAAGGGTCAAGGTCAAATATGGTATTTTTTACTGATTAACATTTTGTTATGATATTAAGAAGCAAAGTTGGTCGGAATTAAAGAATATGTCAACTGACCAAAGATCAGGGTCACTGGGTTAATGGTCAAGGTCATTTGGGTCCAAAGGTCAAAGACAAAGTGGATCTCTGACTTTGACCCTGGCTCTTGATGGAGGACGTATATAAGGTGAAATAAAACAAATCAAAGCTAACAAACGAGTATTGCACCGGTAATTACATTTCTGTTAGCCCAGCAAATATGGAGACGGAAGGAAACAAGACTCACATCATAGTACATGTAAAATGTATATTTTGCTTCCTTGCGATTCTTTTTGAAGTCCAAATGTCAAACATCAAGCTCAGTCATATGGGCAGATTGCTTCTTGATGATGATGGGGGATATATTGCCACAAGACGGGGCCCTTACTGACCTGTCAGTGTTCTAGTTTAAATTATTTAAAATTATTTTTTAACTTGTTCAAGCGAATACTTCATATACAGTATTACTTTTTCTCCAGAAACGTTTGAATTTATGATTTATACAGCATGCAGGACTTGGTATACGTATTAATGGAGACGTTGAACAGGTATTTCGACAGTATCGTAGAGTATTTCCCAGACAACAAGTAGTTTCTACAGCTTGTCTTTTGGTTTCTACAATTATGCATTGTCAGGATTCTGTCAATTTTAGATTGATCAATGCAAGGGAGGGGAGAGAGGGGGGATAGCAGTACACAACACCGCCTAGCTTAACCTGTCATAGTGAGACAGGAAAGGCACTGCTCCAGAATACTAGGCTAATAGGTACACATGCACTGTCCAGTCTTGTAGCATCTTTCTGATCATATCATTTGTTTTTGGCTGTCCTTTCTTGGGGTGGGGGTGAGAGGTCATTCTTACTGGGTTTAGAAGTCATTACTTTTTTGGTAGGGGATAAGGCATTAGGGGAGAGGGGGTTAAGGGGGGAAATCATTGCATTATGGTAGAGAGAGTACAGCCATTTCTTTGGGGTTGGGAGAAAGCCAATAATCTAAGGTTTTGGAAATTGTGACTGGAGCATTAGAGTTATAACTTTGTGTGCGTGTGGGGGGCATATCTTTAGGGTGGGGCAGAAGTCATTACTGGTGGGGCAGAGGGTCAGAAATCAGAGGGTTAGGGAAGGAATCATTACTGGAGGGTTAGTTGAATAGTGGAAGAAATCATTACCAGAGGGTTAAGGGAGAAATCCTTACTAAGGGTTAAGGGGAGAAATCCTTATTGAGGGTTAAGGGGAGAAATCATTAGGTTACTGAGGGTTAAGGGGAGCAATTATTATTGGGGTTAAGTTTAAGAAATCATTACCTGAGGTTTTGAGGGAGAAATCATTACTAGAGGGTCAGGGGAGAAGTCATTACTGGAGAGTTAAAAGAGAGGGGGGTCGATCATTACAAGTGTTTGATATGGCAATGCCATGAACAATTAAGTTAGCGTTTCAGGTTTCTATGTTGAAGGTCAAGGTCACTGTTACTATTATTAGTAAAAAAATCCCATTGCTCTACCAACTTCTTTCCTCAACAAAATTTCATGAAACTAGATACAAGTGTTTGAAATGACAATACCTTGAACAAGTTTGCGATTAAGGTTTCTGTGATAAAGGTCAAGGTCACTTTATCCAATTCATTCCTCAACCAAATAAAAATCTATTACCATTGAAGAATGCAGTCATTAAAGCAAATCATTGAATTTTCTATTTATTTCCTCATACATATGTCACAATGTGTGAATGTGGGGGGATTGGCTTCACTTGTGATGACTTGTTAAATTTGTTACATGATTGAAGGAATTGTCTGCAATGACCTGTAGGCCACAGGCAATGATACTTGGCCTGTAGCCATGGAGGGTTGTAAAGCGTGATCGAATGACCTAGACCAACTTTGAAGGTCGTATGGTTAAAAAACACTGAATATTCATAAAATACCATAATGGAGTAAGAATTAAAATCTCCCAACAAAGATTTGTAATGTGTAGTAATGATATTTGGTTTATTTTAAGGAATTCAACCATTATCACAGGTTTGAGATGAAAACATGTGAGTGATACAGACCATTTGGGCCTCTTGTTTGAATATAGATAGAGTTTATCAATGTGCATGCATGGTCACATCTGGAAGAAAACTCGAGTTAGTAGCATAGTAATATGTTGTTAGGAGAGGGATTGGATCACCTTGAAGGTTCTTGGTTAATGTCAATTATAAACTTCTATTTTTGTTTAACCATTTTTCTTCTGTTTCAGACAGTGCCTGCTGGTCAAGCTGTCACCTTTAGAGTCACGACGACTGTAGCTGAACCAGTGTTCTACGAGGTATAAACAAACTCCAGACAGTAGATCTAGAACGGTACTGATTAGGGCCACACTGAATGGGAATGATCACTACAAAGTCCAGGCCACTTATTTTGGAGTTGGTTTGAAATCCAATATGGTTACTGAAATTTAATGGCAATGATGGGTGTACGGTCCAGACCAATTCTTGTCATTTTTTAGACAGAAATTAAATAAAGCTATCATGAAAACAAGCTTTACCTACACTCAAATTGAACTGAATTGATTAAGATGAAACTCATTCAAGTGGGAATGATCAGTGCATGGTCTTGACACATTCTTGTTATTTTGGCGTGTACTTGAAATCCAATATGGCTGCCATGGCAGCCATTTTGAAATCCTTTTTGAACTTACTTGCTAGCCTTGAAGGGTATAGTATCAAATTTGTTCAAATACATAACTTTGACCCACTTTTAATGAAGGGGTCAAATGTGTAAAAAACTTTGTCTTATGCAGATCCACAAGGTTTGGAAGTTTAAGATATATCTTCTGATCAGAGGAGGGAATTTGTTTCCACCAACATCATGTTTAAATATCCAGTGGTAGATCTTCATTAAAACATTTCAGTATTTACAAAAATAACTTTGGCTTCAAGGAGTGTTTCTCATCAGGTGACTGCTAGTCAGCTATGTCCTCTTTGTCTATTTCCTTTCTTAAAAATTCACTGGAACGTTATCTGGACTACGTGAAGACAGTCCTAAAGTCTGATATATCAGCTTATGTCTTCTTCAGGTTTTTAATGTTATATCCATATTTCTATTACACTCATAAAATATCTACTAAAAAGTTCAACAAATAAACAAAATCAATTTGTTTTCCTAATTAAGCCAATTAGGTTGAGGTCACAGTTAAAAGCGAAATTTGTATTCAGTGTATGTCTGCAGTTACTGTACCCTGGGACAGACTTTACAACTGGCTGTGACAATCCCTAAAATTTACCTGTTTTATGCCACAGCGAGACCTTGAAGAATTTATTTGGTACAGTGTACATACATTTATTTTAGCTTTTAGAATCGTAAGCACATTGCAGGGACTGCGTCTTAAAGTAAATGTACCAAGTCTACAAGAGTGGTCTCCCTTACATCATTGACCGGGTCTGTCGTCACCTGTAATGGCTTATTTCATGATTGTGACATAAGATTGTAAATACAATTGATGATAGTAGTTGAAATATAATTGATACTAATCATAGTAACCGATACTTATAAAATTTACAAGAAATATTTCAATTAAATCTTTCTAAAGATTTCCAATTAATCTCCAATTAGGTTGGACCTCAACATAGTACCAGGACATGTACATAATGACTTTATAATTGATTTCTTTTAAGTCCTCACTGGGTGGGGATGGATGTATGGGCTGGGGCGGACTTTGAAGTCCTCACTGGGTGGGGATGGAGGTATGGGCTGGGGCAGAATTTTAAGTCCTCACTGGGTCGGGAGGGAGGTATGGGCTGGGGCAGACTTTGAAGTCCTCAGGGGGTGGGGATGGAGGTATGGGCTGGGGCAGACTTTTAAGTCCTCAATGGGTGGGGATGGATGTATGGGCTGGGGCAGACTTTGAAGTCCTCACTGGGTGGGGAGGGAGGTATGGGCTGGGCAGACTTTTAAGTCCTCACTGGGTGGGAAGGGAGGTATGGGCTGGGGCAGACTTTGAAGGGCTGTAGCTTTATGACCACATAAGTCACTCTGTGGTCAAATGTCCAAGAAATTTCATACAGTGAAAAATGACAAAGGTTGTTTGTATAAATTTCATTTCACCTTTTTGCATCAAACATCAAGGTCATGCACAGCTTTGAGTGGTCAAGGTCACATATTTGAGTGGTCAAGGTCAAAGCTTTGGGAGATCAAATTTCAAACAATCATGGTTATGTGCGTCATCACCAAAAGTCTAATGGCTTAAACTTTATTTCATGAGTTATCATTAATACAAAATGGCTGTACATCAACTCTGATGTCTGTAAAATCAAGACCATATCATCATGACAATGGGTGTAATGTCAAATGATTTTAAATCCGATCTGTGCCATGTTTTTTTTATTGGCTAGTCATACATTTACATAAACTTTATCATGCACACGGTTTGTCCAGTAGTAGGACAAGATGTCCTTTTTCTTTTACTTTTTGTTGATACAAACATGGACTTAATCATAAAAATGTCGTTGGAGTTTCCATGTTTTTCTCCGAATCTTTACAGGTTCATGCTAAAGGTATACTGCTTTTGAATGGAATCCTTAGTCCAGTCCAGACCCCACCCGGTCTCTACACAGCAGACTTTGATGTCGCTGTCACATCAAAAATGGCACCAAATGCTGTAGTCGTTGTCTATACAAACACAGCGACAGATGAAATAGTAGCAGACTCACAGAGTTTCTCCGCGTCTGGTCTCCTCAAACACCAGGTAAGTCAGCAACACAGCAACAGACGTGATAGTAGCAGACTCACAGAGTTTCTCTGTGTCTGGTCTCCTCAAACACCAGGTAAGTCAGTAACACAGCAACAGACGTGATAGTAGCAGACTCACAGAGGTTCTCTGTGTCTGGTCTCCTCAAACACCAGGTAAGGCATCAACACAGCGACAGACGTAATAGTAGCAGACTCACAGAGTTTCTCCATGTCTGGTCCCCTAAATCACCAGGTAAGTCATAAACACAGCTACAGACGTAATAGTAGCAGACTCAGAGAGTTTCTCCGTGTCTGGTCTCCTCAAACACCAGGGAAGTCAGCAACACAGCAACAGACGTGATAGTAGCAGACTCACAGAGGTTCTCTGTGTCTGGTCTCCTCAAACACCAGGTAAGTCAGTAACACAGCAACAGACGTGATAGTAGCAGACTCACAGAGTTTCTCCGTGTCTGGGCTCCTCAAACACCAGGTAAGTCATAAACACAGCTACAGACGTAATAGTAGCAGACTCAGAGAGTTTCTCCGTGTCTGGTCTCCTCAAACATCAGGTAAGTCATAAACACAGCCACAGACGTTATAGTAGCAGACTCACAGAGTTTCTCTGTGTCTGGTCTCCTCAAACACCAGGTAAGTCATAAACACAGCCACAGACGTAATAGTAGCAGACTCACAGAGTTTCTCCGCGTCTGGTCTCCTCAAACACCAGGTAAGTCAGCAACACAGCAACAGACGTGATAGTAGCAGACTCACAGAGGTTCTCTGTGTCTGGTCTCCTCAAACACCAGGTAAGGCATCAACACAGCGACAGACGTAATAGTAGCAGACTCAGAGAGTTTCTCCGTGTCTGGTCTCCTCAAACACCAGGAAAGTCATCAACACAGCGACAGATGAAATAGTAGCAGACTCACAGAGTTTCTCCGTGTCCGGGCTCCTCAAACACCAGGTAAGTCATAAACACAGCGACAGACGTAATAGTAGCAGCCTCACAGAGTTTCTCCGTGTCTGGTCTCCTAAAACACCAGGTAAGTCATCAACACAGCCACAGACCTAATAGTAGCAGACTCACAGAGTTTCTCCATGTCTGGTCCCCTAAATCACCAGGTAAGTCATAAACACAGCAACAGACGTTATAGTAGCAGACTCACAGAGTTTCTCTGTGTCTGGTCTCCTCAAACACCAGGTAAGGCATCAACACAGCGACAGACGTAATAGTAGCAGACTCAGAGAGTTTCTCCGTGTCTGGTCTCCTCAAACACCAGGTAAGGCATCAACACAGCGACAGACGTAATAGTAGCAGACTCACAGTGTCTATACAAACACAGCGACAGATGAAATAGTAGCAGACTCACAGAGTTTCTCCGTGTCTGGTCTCCTCAAACACCAGGTAAGTCAGCAACACAGCAACAGACGTGATAGTAGCAGACTCACAGAGTTTCTCTGTGTCTGGTCTCCTCAAACACCAGGTAAGTCATCAACACAGCGACAGATGAAATAGTAGCAGACTCACAGAGTTTCTCCGTGTCTGGTCTCCTCAAACACCAGGTAAGTCATAAACACAGCGACAGACGTAATAGTAGCAGACTAATAGAGTTTCTCCATGTCCAGTCTCCTAAAACACCAGGTATCCCTGGAGCTGTTCTGTTGTAAAGTGTTATACAATCTGTGTTACTAGGTTTTTAGGTCACCTGAGCTTTAGCTCAAGTGACCTATTGCTATNCATCAACACAGCAACAGACGTAATAGTAGCGGACTCACAGAGTTTCTCCGTGTCTGGTCTCCTAAATCACCAGGTAAGTCATAAACACAGCGACAGACGTAATAGTAGCAGACTCACAGAGTTTCTCCGTGTCTGGTCTCCTCAAACACCAGGTAAGTCATAAACACAGCGACAGACGTAATAGTAGCAGACTCACAGAGTTTCTCCGTGTCTGGTCTCCTCAAACACCAGGTAAGTCAT
>NW_018406293.1:74956-78987 GCF_002113885.1 Mizuhopecten yessoensis | reverse complement strand
CTCATGGTCCTGACAAAGTGTTGTTATTTTTCGGGTCAATCAGAAATACAATTTGGCTGCCATGGCCGCTATTTTGCTACTAAATTCTAATAGGCCGATCTCACTTAAAATTGGTCTAGGAATGATCAGCTCATGGTCCTGACAAAGTTAAGTTAACATTTTACTATTTTTTACTCAAATTGGTACATATTTCAACAAAAAAAATAATACTGTAGACTCAGGTGACCGTTAAGGCCCATGGGCCTCTTGTTGTAGGATGTCCCTGAAGCTGTTCTGTTGTAAAGTGTTATACAATCTGTGTGACTAGGTATTTGAAGGATGTTCCTGAAGCTGTTCTGTTGTAAAGTGTTATACAATCTGTGTTACTAGGTATTTGTAGGATGTCCCTGAAGCTGTTCTGTTATAAAGTGTTATACAATCTGAGTAACTAGGTTTTTGTAGGATGTCCCTGAAGCTGTTCTGTTGTAAAGTGTTATACAATCTGATTACTAGGTATTTGAAGGATATTCCTGAAGCTGTTCTGTTGTAAAGTGTTATACAATCTGAGTAACTAGGTTTTTGTAGGATGTCCCTGAAGCTGTTCTGATGTAAAGTGTTATACAATCTGAGTTACTAGGTATTTGAAGGATGTTCCTGAAGCTGTTCTGTTGTAAAGTGTTATACAATCTGAGTTACTAGGTATTTGAAGGATGTTCCTGAAGTTGTTCTGTTGTAAAGTGTTATACAATCTGTGTGACTAGGTATTTGAAGGATATTCCTGAAGCTGTTCTGTTGTAAAGTATTATACAATCTGAGTAACTAGGTTTTTGTAGGATGTCCCTGAAGCTGTTCTGTTGTTAAGTGTTATACAATCTGAGTAACTAGGTTTTTGTAGGATGTTCCTGAAGCTGTTCTGTTGTAAAGTGCTATCCAATCTGAGTTACCAGGTTTTTGTAGGATGTTCCTGAAGATGTTCTGTTGTAAAGTGTTATACAATCTGATTACTAGGTATTTGAAGGATATTCCTGAAGCTGTTCTGTTGTAAAGTGTTATGCAATCTGAGTTACCAGGTTTTTGTAGGATGTTCCTGAAGCTGTTCTGTTGTAAAGTGTTATACAATCTGATCATGAGTTACTAGGTATTTGTAGGATGTCCCTGAAGCTGTTCTGTTGTAAAGTGTTATACAATCTGAGTTACCAGGTTTTTGTAGGATGTTCCTGAAGCTGTTCTGTTGTAAAGTGTTATACAATCTGATTACTAGGTATTTGAAGGATATTCCTGAAGCTGTTCTGTTGTAAAGTGTTATACAACCTGAGTTACTAGGTTTTGATAGGATGTCCCTGAAGCTGTTCTGTTGTAAAGTGCTATACAATCTGAGTCACTAGGTTTTTGTAGGATGTTCCTGAAGCTGTTCTGTTGTAAAGTGTTATACAATCTGAGTTACTAGGTATTTGTAGGATGTTCCTGAAGCTGTTCTGTTGTAAAGTGTTCCATGGTATTATGAATAGTGACAACAAAACATAGTTTAATTTTTTTTTCATGAGTAAATCTTTTGTCTTTATTCTTAACGGTTTGAGATTGTTTCGTATTCTGATTGGTTAAGGGATATTTTTTTGTCATTTTAGTTGAATGTCCGCTTTGACAATAACCTGAAACAAGTGGGGGACGTAGCTGAGATGACAGTGGTGTCGGATCCTAACTCTGTGGTGTTTGTCAGCGCAATCGACAAGAAAGCAGCACTCCTGGGGAAGCCTAACGACATTGATCTAGCACAGGTAGGTGTCGGGTACATTATCTACAGTGTGCCAAGATTTTACCTGACACACTCCATGTACAAAGGAATGTCACTTCAATTTCAATTTCTTTATTTCCAAATGCAACAGATAGCATATAGGAGTTACAATATACATGTCATACAAGTAAATATTACAATCCATTTATGTAAGTCACTTACCAGATTGTTGATTACTTATTAATATGGCAGTAATGTCTATCATCAGATTTCCTTTTAACCTTTTGACCCCAGACGCAAAAGCATACGTATCAGGAGCATATCTTCACCACTCTGTCATGTTTGGTCTCTAGACTTGGTGTGTAGCTATATGTATAAATACAATGTCATCATTACCTCTCCTCACCTTTCGACCTTCGATCTTGGATGAAGTAATTCAGGTTTCTGGAGCTATCTCGTCCATTGTTTTATATGTTGACACTAGACTTGGTGTGTAGGTATAAATACAATGTCATCATTACCTCTCCTCACCTTTCGACCTTCGATCTTGGATGTAGTAATTCAGGTTACTGGAGCTATCTCGTCCATTGTTTTATATGTTGACACTAGACTTGGTGTGTAGGTATAAATAAGATGTCATCATTACCTCTCCTCACCTTTCGACCTTCGATCTTGGTTGAAGTAATTCAGGTTTCTGGAGCTATCTCATCCATTGTTTTATATGTTGACACTAGACTTGGTATCAAGGTATTATCATGAGAAGGTGCTGTGTCCTGTTAAAAAATGAAAGAAAGAAAATTGCAATCTTTACTTCACTTTTGAACTTGGCTTCATATACCTAGAATATAGATCCATGCACAGTCAGGACATCATACATAGTAAAGGTGTGTAAGTATCGCATACCAAAATGGAGTCATTACAAACTCTCTTCAATATTGCTCTTTTTATCAATAATGCCTTCTTCTAGTTAATGGTTATAATGTTGTTTTTTTATTTAAATATGATTTATTTCTCAACTTTTCAAAGTACTCATTTATATGGCAAATCAGAAACTTTTTTTAAACCTCTTCTTCAAAACTTAAAAGCCCAGAGTCATGGTATTTTGCCAGTAGGTACCTAGGATAGAGATGATATAGAGAGTTCTCAACTCAATGACCTTGACATACTTTCAGGGTCACAGGGGATATGATGTGTAGATCAGTAGTGTGAATAATTTTCTTTTGTATTGTACTTAGGTCAACGGTCAAGTTTAATGTTGGGGTCAAAGTTTAACACAGGCTATAATGGGTGAAAAGATTGAAGAATTTCCGTCTCATATTCTATGATGAGGGACCTTATATATGTTCTTGCTGAGATCCCATAATTTATGTGCTTGCTAGACATAAAGGAACAACACAAGCATGCTACAAGGATAAGGTCAAGGTTTTGGCCCCGTCCCTGGGGACTTATACTCAGGTCATTACATCAAAACAATTGAGATCCAAACACTAAAACCATACAACCATGCACATAGATCTCGGTGAGATTTGCAATGAACCATTCTTTAGTCCAGGAACAGAGCTGGAAATTGAAATAACATAACTTTTAATGAGGATATATTGCCTTGATTTGGTTTTTTTCTTTCATTTTAAATTTTAAATAAGAAAATAATGTAAGGATTTATTGGAAATTGCCTCCCATATATATATATATATATATAGGGAGGAAACAGTTGTTTACACAGCAAATGATTTGTGTTGACAGTTATTGGATGCTCTGGAGGAGTTTGACCTCATTGCTGAGCCCAAAAAGGATGATACTGATTGGGGGTGTGGAGGCTGTGGTATCATGTTCAAACGTAAACGACGTGACGTGGAAATGGTGCAGAGTAATAGTGGCATCACAACGACCAGTGTCCTCAGGGTAATTATATAGTGGCCTCACAACAACCAGTGTCCTCAGGGTAATTATATAGTGGCGTCACCACGACCAGTGTCCTCAGGGTAATTATATAGTAGCGTCACAATGACCAGTGTCCTCAGGGTAATTATATAGTGACGTCATAACGACCAGTGTTCTCAGGGTAATTATCTCCCTCTAATGAGGTATCAGGTAGTGGCGTCACAATGACCAGTGTCCTCAGGGTAATTATATAGTGGCGTCACAACGACCAGTGTTCTCAGGGTAATTATCTCCCTCTAATTAGGTATCAGGTAGTGGCGTCACAATGACCAGTGTCCTCAGGGTAATTATATAGTGGCGTCACAACGACCAGTGTCCTCAGGGTAATTATATAGTGGCGTCACAACGACCAGTGTCCTCAGGGTAATTATATAGTGGC
>NW_018406293.1:64393-66139 GCF_002113885.1 Mizuhopecten yessoensis | reverse complement strand
GTTTCCTTAGTAGCATGCTGTGATGTGGTGCTGTAAGGTTTCCTTAGTAGCATGCTGTGATGTGGTGCTGTAAGGTTTCCTTAGTAGCATGCTGTGATGTGGTGCTGTAAGATTTCCTTAGTAGCATGCTGGGATGTGGTGCTGTAAGGTTTCCTTAGCAGCATGCTAGAATAGTTTAAAGTTTCCTTGTGTAAACAAGTTAAAATCTTTAAAGAATGTCTCCCTTATAAGTAGTAGTGCCAGGGTAATGATAGTTAGCAAATATCATGCTGGGAGAGCGTAGTACAAAGTTTCATCATAGAAATGACCTTGACCTACTTGACCAAATTCAGTATGAAGTATCCTTGGACCAAGACGACTCAACATTGTATAAATGGTCCATGGACTTGCTCCCCAAAGTGCAGCAGGATGGGGCTTAATAGAAGTAACCAGAGAAAACTTTAAATTCCTCCTTTAATCATATAGTTTAGAACTTTCTTAAGCAAAGGAGACTCAATAATTTTGTTTTGTGGAAATATTTGCATTTTCCAATGATTGCTTAGATATCCAGGTGTCAGGCCCTCTGGGCGTTGTGTACTGTATGTATTGGTTCTGATCATACCATTGTTTTAATGGCTAACAGTTAATGGTGCTCCCCTTATACCCCCTATTTAGTGTTTGTGAGGAGAGTATGTAGTAATTGCTTTGTTAGTGCATTGTGTGTGAGTGTATGCACCCCCATAATAGAAAGATTGTCTAATGAACCTCTGAACACATTTTGTTGATATTTACACCATAGTATGGTAAAATGAAGTTTTACACCTGAATAGATTTCTAGGGTCATTTGTCAAGAATAACGGGTCAAAGGTCACAGACAAATATCATATTTAATCACTTAAAAAAAAAAAATCTTACGTGCAAAATATTTCATGAACCCTCAACAAATTTGTATTTACACTATACGATAATTCTTAACTGTACATTTTCTTATAGTTTCCATGGCTTTACGTCTCAGGATTAAAAGCTCAGAAATGCTTGAACGTAAACATGCCACATGTGAGCAAGGATTGAGTCTCTTTCCTGTAAACATGCACACTCGCCAATCAAAATCTTAAGGCCCCAACCATGTATAATATCCTATCAATACCAGAAGTACCGAATGTTCCCTTGGCATTGCTAATAGGCACATGTGTAGCTATTAGTGACTGTGTTTACAATCTGATTATATAATCACAACCTGGATACCAATCCCTGATTTAATTTATTGCTTTATAGATATGGTACATGTACATGTGTCAAAGCAAACATGTTTGACCAGGTGTTCGGTCAAACTAATTAATCTGTAGCTGCAGTTTCAAACCACCCTCCGCATTTTGATACATTACAATTGCACTTCCGCTAATATACTCGAGAAACATGTTCTGCTTTGCGGTTTACATACTTACCTATGCTATGATTAAGTGCAAATTGAACTTGGTAATCAATTATCAATATATAAGTCAGTATAAGAAAGATATACATGTATATACCATTATTCATCGTCAGATTTGCAAATATATCGTAATAGGCCGTCATTGTCCTGTATCAAAGACGTGACTGATTTTTGCCGATGGTAATTGACTCACATTGTTCGAACTACTTTTTATCTGAGCGGCTATTATTTTGGGTAGGCCTAATTGGAACAGGATTGACAGTGTTTATTAAATTTGCTCAATCTGACCAAAGGGATTTGTTGTAACCATTTATATGGTCAGTGAACAGATTGTT
>NW_018406293.1:61784-62179 GCF_002113885.1 Mizuhopecten yessoensis | reverse complement strand
AGTGAACAGCATGTCTATATGGTCAGTGAACAGCTTGTCTTTATGCTCAGTGATGGCTTGTATATATGTTCAGAGAACAGCTTCCTTGTATTGTCAGTGAACAGCTTTTCTATATGGTCAGTGAACAGCATGTCTATATGGTCAGTGAACAGCTTGTCTGTATGGTCAGTGAACAGCATGTCTGTATGGTCAGTGAACAGCTTGTCTGTATGGTCAGTGAACAACCTATCTATATGGTCAGTGAACAGCATGTCTATATGGTCAGTGAACAGCTTGTCTTTATGGTCAGTGAACAGCTTGTATATATGTTCAGAGAACAGCTTCCTTGTATTGTCAGTGAACAGCTTTTCTATATGGTCAGTGAACAGCATGTCTATATGGTCAGATAACAGCTT
>NW_018406293.1:61141-61593 GCF_002113885.1 Mizuhopecten yessoensis | reverse complement strand
TGTCTATATGGTCAGAGAACAGCTTCCTTGTATTGTCAGTGAACAGCTTGTCTATATGGTCAGTGAACAGCTTGTCTATATGGTCAGTGAACGGCTTTTCTATCTGGTCAGTGAACAGCTTGTCTGTATGGTCAGTGAACAGCTTGTCTATATGGTCAGAGAACAGCATGTCTGTATTGTCAGAGAACAGCTTGCTTGTATTGTCAGTGAACAGCTTTTCTATCTGGTCAGTGAACAGCCTGTCTGTATGGTCAGAGAACAGCATGTCTATATGGTCAAGCTGTTCAGTGAACAGCTTGCTTATATTGTCAGTGAACAGCTTTATGGTCAGTGAACATATGGTCAGTGAACCGCTTCCTTGTATTGTGAGTGAACAGCTTGTCTATATGGTCAGTGAACAGCTTGTCTGTATGGTCAGTGACCAGCTTGTCTATATGGTCAGTGAACAGCTT
>NW_018406293.1:45335-59358 GCF_002113885.1 Mizuhopecten yessoensis | reverse complement strand
CTTGTCTATATGGTCAGTGAACAGCTTGTCTATATGGTCAGTGAATAGCATGTCTGTTTTGTCAGTGAACAGCTTTTCTGTTTGTTCAGTGAACAGCTTTTCTGTATGGTCAGTGAACAGCATGCCTGTATGGTCAGTGAACAGCTTTTCTGTTTGGTCAGTGAACAGCTTTTCTGTATGGTCAGTGAACAGCTTTTCTGTAAGGTCAGTGAACAGCATGTCTGTATGGTCAATCAGCATGTCTGTATGGTCAGTGAACAGCTTCCTTGTATTGTCAGTGAACAGCTTGTCTGTATGGTCAGTGAACAGCTTGTCTGTATGGTCAGAGAACAGCATGTCTATATGGTCAGAGAATAGCATGTCTATATGGTCAGTGAACAGCATGTCTATATGGTCAGAGAACAGCATGTCTATATGGTCAGAGAACAGCTTGTCTGTATGGTCAGAGAATAGCTTTTCTGTTTGGTCAGTGAACAGCTTTTCTGTATGGTCAGTGAACAGCTTTTCTGTAAGGTCAGTGAACAGCATGTCTGTATGGTCAGTGAACAGCATGTCTGTATTGTCAGAGAACAGCATGTCTATATGGTCAGAGAACAGCATGCCTGTATGGTCAGTGAATAGCTTTTCTGTTTGGTCAGTGAACAGCTTTTCTGTATGGTCAGTGAACAGCTTTTCTGTAAGGTCAGTGAACAGCATGTCTGTATGGTCAGTGAACAGCTTCCTTTTATTGTCAGTGAACAGATTGTCTGTATGGTCAGTGAACAGCTTGTCTGTATGGTCAGAGAACAGCATGTCTGTATGGTCAGAGAATAGCATGTCTATGTGGTCAGTGAACAGCATGTCTGTATGGTCAGAGAACAGCTTGTCTGTATGGTCAGAGAATAGCATGTCTATGTGGTCAGTGAACAGCATGTCTGTATGGTCAGTGAACAGCTTGTCTGTATGGTCAGTGAACAGCTTGTCTGTATGGTCAGTGAACAGCTTGTCTGTATTGTCAGTGAACAGCATGTCTGTATGGTCAGTGAACAGCATGTCTATGGCCAAAACAGGCTTACATTAAATTAATTACTGAAAACAGTTTATCAGAGAAGAAAACTGAAAATGCTTTACATTTAGGTAGATTTGTGTGTTTGTTTCTGCCTATTTGATTGTGGTTCCCATCAGTGGGTCGTATTATGATATGGACTACCGATCAGCTGTTAAAATAAGCCCATGCGACTTTCTGTTGTGACTTTTAGAGAAGGAGTCTCCGTATTATGATGATATTTTGCATGCCTTTATGGGAGATTTCGTCAATCGTCACTCAGAGGACTACGATGCACCAGATGTGAGAACTGTGGACAGTGACCTTGACTCTACAGAGAGCGCTCGCAAACACTTTCCTGAAGTATGGCTCTGGATGGATATCAACATTGGGTAACTCTATTGTTATCACATCAAACAATTTGCACGAAAAATACAATTTTTTCTCTCTGATCAATAGTATAAACTGACCAACTGTGTATGATGATCGCCTGTGAATACTGACCACCTGTGTATGAATGACACATGTATATACTGAAAATATGTATGTACTGGTCACCTGTATAAACTGATTACAGGTATAAACTGATCATATGTATGTACTGATCATATGTATATACTGATCATATGTATAAACTGACAATCTGTGTGTACTGATCACCTGTATATACTGACCACCTGAACTGACAATCTGTATACTGATCACCTGTATATACTGACATTATGTATATGTTGACACCTGTATATACTGAGCACATGTATATATACTGACACCTGTATATTCTGATGTGCTGTATATACTGATCACGTGTATATATGTACTACCCTAGTCTTATTGGTATTTTGGAACCCCTTGGCATACACTTGAAAATTGTGGATTAATCCTGTTTTTAACTCACCTTGCCCAAAGGGCCAAGTGAACATATACTGTGGCATAGCCTTTGTTGTCCATAGTTGTTTTCTTTAAGCAAGTTTGAATTCTTTAGGGTCCCTTGGGTCAAAGGATTAAAAAAATGTTTAAACCACTTTATCTGAATAGCTAAAAAACCAGGTGTGATATTTGGCCAGCAGCCTGCATGTATGAAAGTCTGTTTCAAGGTCGCTGGGGTCAAATATGTTAGAATAGTGGTGAATAACCAAAAGATTAAGCAAGATGATATATGGCCCGTAGTCTGCTGAGATGAATGACGGCCAAATTTGTTAAAATGAATGACCATGACCTACTTTCAAGGTCACTGGTGACCAATGTTTAATAAATCCAATAGCATGCTCAAAGGAAGGACTACCAAGTTTGTTCTTTTAATGACCTTGATCCACTTTCAATTGCACTGGTGACCATTGTTTAAAAATATTTAAACATCTTCTTCTCAATAATAGAAGTGCCTAGTGTAATGATATCATGCAGGTTGGGGTGAAGGCTGCCATGTTCGTTAAAGTTAATGACCTTGATCCTCTTTCAAGTTTGTCCAACGTTTTTTTTTTTTTTTTATATAATTATATAGTGTATTCTCAATAACCGAAAAGCTTAGGGTGACAACAACTCCTTCCCATCAGCCCCTGAGGGGTGATATCTGGACACTAGCATGCTGGGATGAAGGGCTACAAAGTTTATTCAAATAAATGACCTTAACCAACTTTCAAGATTGCAGGGATCAAATGATTAAAAAATCTTAGGACAATTTCTTCATAACGAAAAGGCTCAGAGTGGTATATTCAGACAGTTGCTTCAATTAGCCCATTGTTTTATGTTCGCCCTTGATCCACTTTGAAGGTTATTGGTGTGAGAGTAATACCAGGTCAGCAATTCAGGCCTATTTGGCCTCTTGTTGGTGTTTTTGACTCCAATGATTATCAACAAGTGAACACCCTTTCGCAATTAGCCAGCAGAATTCAATGAAAGTTTGACATAATGGTTATGTCACTATGTAGAGATGATTTTATGAAAACCTAAGCATTCCGATAAACTGGGGATTTTTTTGTAAAAAATACTGAAAAATTGAATTTTTGTCAAATTCAACACTTTCACATTTTTAGCTCACCTGGCCCGACGGGCCAAGTGAGCTTATGGCATGGTGCGGCGTCTGTCGTCCGTCCGTCGTCCGTCGCCCGTCGCCCGTCCGTCCGTCGTCAACATTTTACTTTAAACAACTTCTTCTCAATAACTAAAAGGCCCAGGGTACTGATATTTGGCCTGTAGCAATCAGGGCTACCAAATTTGTTCAAATAAATGACCTTGACTAATATTCAAGGTCACAGGGGTCAAATATGTTTAAAACCTTTCAACAACTTCTTCTGAATAACCAATAGGCCTAGGGTGATGATATTTGGCCAGTTACATGCTGGGATAAAGGGCTACCAAGTTTGATCAAACAAATGACCCTCTCCCATTTCCAAGGCCACAGGGGACAAATATGTTTAAAACCTTTAAACAACTTCTTCTCAATAACTAAAAGGCCCAGGGTACTGATATTTGGCCTGTAGCAATCAGGGCTACCAAATTTGTTCAAATAAATGACCTTGACTAATATTCAAGGTCACAGGGGTCAAATATATTTAAAACCTTTAAAACAACTTCTTCTCAATAACTAAAAGGCCCAGGGTACTGATATTTGGCCTGTAGCAATCAGGGCTACCAAATTTGTTCAAATGAATGACCTTGACCCACTTTCAACCTAATGTCATTGTTTTACATTCAAGGTCACACTGATATTCTGCCTGTAGCTGTGTTTTAGTCCACTTTTAAGTTTACAAATGTGAGATTAATACCAGGTGAGCGATGCAGGCCCATTGGGCCTCTTGTTTGAGCGTGTGGCATTGTTCAAAACTATAACAACAATAAAATAATGAAAAGAAACATTGCTAATCAACCCTACAAATATTTTACTTATCATACAATAGCTACAATATGTTACAAAATGCGGTTTTAGCTCACCTGCCCGAAGGGCAAGTGAGCTTTTGCCATGGTGCTTCGTCCGTCGTCCGTTTGTCCGGCGTCAACTTTTTACTTAAACAACTTCTTTTCAGTAAACAAGAGGCCTAGGGGGATGATATTTGGCCAGTTACATGCTGGGATAAAGGGCTACCAAGTTTGATCAAACAAATGACCTTCTCCCATCTCAAGGTCACAGGGGTCAAATATGTTTAAAACATTTAAAACAACTTCTTCTCAATAACTAAAAGGCCCAGGGTACTGATATTTGGCCTGTAGCAATCAGGGCTACCAAATTTGTTCAAATGAATGACCTTCATCTATTTTCAAGGTCACAGGGGTCAAATATGTTGAAAACCTTTCAACAACTTCTTCTGAATAACCGATAGGCCTAGGGTGATGATATTTGGCCAGTTACATGCTGGGATAAAGGGCTACCAAGTTTGATCAAACAAATGACCCTCTCCCATTTCCAAGGTCACAGGGGTCAAATATGTTTAAAACCTTTAAAACAACTTCTTCTCAATAACCAAACAGCCTTGGACCGTATGACCATTATGAAAAACACCATTTCTTAATTTAAGAAATTATAGACAGAAAGATAAGCTTATAGATGTAGCTAGAGTATAGAAACATACTAAAAAATCTAATTTTATGATCAAACACGAAACCGTATATATTGTCAAGCCATTCCTCAATTTACACCAACCACGATTGTTATCGCCCAACGTTCGTCGATCGTCCGCACAGATGTGCGCAAGGAATGATCGTTCACACCTCGTGCACACACATTCACACACTGTGCACACATCGTGCGCCCACCACACATCGTGTAATGTTGTGCGATCCCACAACTGTATAAAGTTATCACTATACTGACCACCTGTATATACTGATCACATTTATATAATGATAACATATATAAACTGACCACCTGTATAAACTGACCACCTGTATGAACGGATTACCTGTATATACTGACCACCTGTATATAATGATCACATTACTATACTGAACACCTGTATGAACGGATTACCTGTATATATTGACCACCTGTATATACTGATCACATTATTAAACTGATAACATGTATAAACTGACCACCTGTATGAACTGATAACCTGTATGAACTGATTATCTGTATATACTGACCACCTGTGTATACTGATCACCTTTATATACAGATCACCTGTTTTTACTGCTCATCTATATATCCTGACCACCTGTGTACTAGAGATCGTGTAATTGTTTCAGGATGGACTAAAGCATCAGATATCGAGACATTTGATATTTTCATGCCTAAAGAAAGGAATAAACATACAAGGCATTTGTAGCCCAAGATGAAGGATACCATATAACACTACCACAGTGTAGTTTGTATCTAGAACCTGTTATTGACCAATCCTGTATGACTCAAAACATGTAACCAATCCTGTATGACTCAAAACATGTAACCAATCCTGTATGACTCAAAACATGTAACCAATCCTGTAGGACTCAAAACATGTAACCAATCCTGTAGGACTCAAAACATGTAACCAATCCTGTAGGACTCAAAACATGTAATGGATCCCAAAGGATGCTAATCTTTTAAATCAAACTTGCTTTTAGTTCAGAACTGCTTTGATTTTTACCTGACAAATAGCCTGATCCACTGGCCAATGGAAAGGTGGCGCCACCTACTCTGCTTCAAGTTTTCAGTTTAGCTGCAAATAGGCCAAAAGGACATAATTTGTATTGCTTTATATACCTGACATCTCCCTCTAGATCTAACAGGTGGATCTCAACCATATTGGGTGGGGAGCATTCTAAGGGGGTGGGGATTGAAAATTGTACCAGTTGAAAAGCTGTCCTTGGGTCTAATTTATTACTTGGAAATTATCGAGATCCCCACTCTATGTACCATATATGCAATTGCTGAGTGTATGGAGATGAATATACAAATGCTTTCACAATGGACCTGGGTCTAGCGTCTCCCCTAGGGACTTAATTCTTTGGTCAAAACTTTGAAACAGTGGGGATCCCACCCCATAACTATATGTACAATCGATTGCCCTAAAGAGATAAACACCACCTTTGAGCATAAACAGACAAATACAGTCAGGATATTATATATGACGTGGAATTTTGCCCCACCCCAAGGGATATATACCATTGCTGGGCATAAAGATCCAGTTGAGCAATACAGGCTCTTTGAGCCTCTTGTTTTTACAAAACTTTCCGCCAACATCCTGTCAAACTGGTAGTGTTTTTCCTTACTATTGGAAATGGCGGAATATTAGACGGGATTTTCTTAAATAGTCCGCCCAGAATCCACCTAGAACATTTCGTACAGGATCCCTCACAGTAATGTAATGAGCTGTTTGCATAAGTGCGTACGAACATGAGAGACAAAATTAACACTGCTTTGGTATATCTTGCCAATGAATGAGTGTACACATTATGGCCTCATTGGAGTGTACACATTGTGGCCTCATTGGAGTGTACACATTGTGGCCTCATTGGAATGTACACATTGTGGCCTCATTGGAGTGTACACATTATGGCCTCATTGGAGTGTACACATTGTGGCCTCATTGGAGTGTACACATTGTGGCCTCATTGGAATGTACACATTGTGGCCTCATTGGAGTGTACACATTATGGCCTCATTGGAGTGTACACATTATGGCCTCATTGGAGTGTACACATTGTGGCCTCATTGGAGTGTACACATTATGGCCTCATTGGAGTGTACACATTGTGGCCTCATTGGAGTGTACACATTATGGCCTCATTGGAGTGTACACATTGTGGCCTCATTGGAGTGTACACATTATGGCCTCATTGGAGTGTACACATTGTGGCCTCATTGGAGTGTACACATTATGGCCTCATTGGAGTGTACACATTGTGGCCTCATTGGAGTGTACACATTATGGCCTCATTGGAGTGTACACATTGTGGCCTCATTGGAGTGTACACATTATGGCCTCATTGGAGTGTACACATTGTGGCCTCATTGGAGTGTACACATTATGGCCTCATTGGAGTGTACACATTGTGGCCTCATTGGAGTGTACACATTATGGCCTCATTGGAGTGTACACATTGTGGCCTCATTGGAGTGTACACATTATGGCCTCATTGGAGTGTACACATTGTGGCCTCATTGGAGTGTACACATTATGGCCTCATTGGAGTGTACACATTGTGGCCTCATTGGAGTGTACACATTATGGCCTCATTGGAGTGTACACATTGTGGCCTCATTGGAGTGTACACATTATGGCCTCATTGGAGTGTACACATTGTGGCCTCATTGGAGTGTACACATTATGGCCTCATTGGAGTGTACACATTGTGGCCTCATTGGAGTGTACACATTATGGCCTCATTGGAGTGTACACATTATGGCCTCATTGGAGTGTACACATTATGGCCTCATTGGAGTGTACACATTGTGGCCTCATTGGAGTGTACACATTATGGCCTCATTGGAGTGTACACATTATGGCCTCATTGGAATGTATACTTTGTGGCCTCATTGGAGTGTACACATTATGGCCTCATTGGAGTTTACACATTGTGGCCTCATTGGAGTTTACACATTGTGGCCTCATTGGAATATACACATTGTGGCCTCATTGGAGTGTACACATTGTGGCCTCATTGGAATGTACACATTGTGTCCTCATTGGAGTGTACACATTGTGGCCTCATTGGAGTTTACACATTGTGGCCTCATTGGAATATACACATTGTGGCCTCATTGGAGTGTACACATTGTGGCCTCATTGGAATGTACACATTGTGTCCTCATTGGAGTGTACACATTGTGGCCTCATTGGAGTTTACACATTGTGGCCTCATTGGAATATACACATTGTGGCCTCATTGGAGTGTACACATTGTGGCCTCATTGGAATGTACACATTGTGTCCTCATTGGAGTGTACACATTGTGGCCTCATTGGAGTTTACACATTGTGGCCTCATTGGAATATACACATTGTGGCCTCATTGGAGTGTACACATTGTGGCCTCATTGGAATGTACACATTGTGTCCTCATTGGAGTGTACACATTGTGGCCTCATTGGAGTTTACACATTGTGGCCTCATTGGAATATACACATTGTGGCCTCATTGGAGTGTACACATTGTGGCCTCATTGGAATGTACACATTGTGTCCTCATTGGAGTGTACACATTGTGGCCTCATTGGAGTTTACACATTGTGGCCTCATTGGAATATACACATTGTGGCCTCATTGGAGTGTACACATTGTGAATTTAAACATTGATTGAGTGTAAAAGAAAGGATGGGATGGAATAAAAGGAAAGAATGAATGAATGAATAAATAAATGACTGAATGAATGAGAGCCTGCTAGCATGAGGACATTCTTTGTAAGGATATTGAATCCAGGGCCCCAACCCTGGCAGTATTCAGCAAATGTTGTGGGGCAATAAACAAAATGTGGGAAATAAGGCTAATGAGCAAACATCTGCGACACAACATTAACTCCCATGTGTATTAATGATACAATGGTGTGTCTCAGAAATAACCCACCCGAGTGGAAGACTGGTGTGACATTGCCATCACATTGGCTCCAGCATTGTGTGTACACTTTTTGTATCTTTCATTCTTAGGAACTCGTAAATGGATTTCCTTCAGACTTATTAGCAATCATTCTCCATGTAAGAGGGACTCTCAACTTGTGAAAATGGAGTATGAGCCCTACCGATAGGGGCCATAGCAGGTTTGGAGAAGAAAAAAACTGTATCAGAAACATAACTACAGAACCAAAGATGATTAATGATTAATTTTAGCTACCAACAGAACCAATACAGGATAACACATTGATTTAGCTTCCATCAAACTAAGAGTTGATTTAGCTTCCATCAAACTAAGAGTCGCAAACAGAACCAATATTTCATAAAATGATAAGAATTTCCTTTCTCAATATTTTAAAAGTCAATCAATTCATCAACCAATTGCTACTTCATCAACTCCCTATTACCTATCAGGTCATCCTTTGGTCTGTCACTCCCTGTAGCCTACCAGGTCACCCTTTGGTCTGTCACTCCCTGTAACCTACCAAGTCACCCTTTGGTCTGTCACTCCCTGTAACCTACCAAGTCACCCTTTGATCTGTCACTCCCTGTAACCTACCAAGTCACCCTTTGGTCTGTCACTCCCTGTAACCTACCAAGTCACCCTTTGGTCTGTCACTCCCTGTAACCTACCAAGTCACCCTTTGGTCTGTCACTCCCTGTAACCTACCAAGTCACCCTTTGGTCTGTCACTCCCTGTAACCTACCAAGTCACCCTTTGGTCTGTCACTCCCTGTAACCTACCAAGTCACCCTTTGGTCTGTCACTCCCTGTAACCTACCAAGTCACCCTTTGGTCTGTCACTCCCTGTAACCTACCAAGTCACCCTTTGGTCTGTCACTCCCTGTAACCTACCAAGTCACCCATTGGTCTGTCACTCCCTGTTACCTACCAAGTCACCCATTGGTCTGTCATTTCCTGTTACCTACCAAGTCACCCTTTGGTCTGTCACTCCTTGTAACCTACCAGGTCACCATTTGATATATCACTCCCTGTAACCTACTAGGTAACTCTTTCATCTGTCACTCACTGTAACCTACCAGGTCACTCATTGATCTGTTACTCCCTGTAAGTAATCATTTCACTCTTTGATCTATCACTCCCTGGTCACTCTTTGATCTATCACTCCCTGGTCACTCTTTGATCTATCACTCCCTGGTCACTCTTTGATCTATCACTCCCTGTTATCTCCAAGGTCCTACTTTATTTGTCATTTGTTGCAATTGTTCCAATATGCCTAACTTTAACATCACACAATGGATATTGTGACATGTTTTGTAACATATGTGGTTCTTTGTGACTTGTAGTTGTCGACCGATTCTTTCCTGAAATGGTTGAGGATGGAATGTTAGCTATGGCTCCTAATATGGATGATGCAGTTCAAAGGAAAAATGTTGCAGGACCTGATCTTGATTCCACTGCAACTGTTCGCAAAAACTTTCCAGAAACTTGGATTTGGACAAATATCCATATCGGGTAATTCTTTCCTAGAGGCAAAATATTGAAATAAGGTAAAAAGTATTGCAAAGGTAGGTAGTAACTAGAATCACGACAGAGCATGGCTATATTTACTCTGTGCTGTACAAATAGTTATATAGATTATACAGATAATTAATGGTCAGTATTACCTGTACCGGTAGGTAATTAATGGTCTTTATTACCTGCACAGGAAGGTAATTAATGGTCCGTATTACCTGTACAGGTAGGTAATTAATGGTCAATATTACCTGTACATGTAAGTAATTAATGGTCAGTTTTACCTATACAGGTAGGTAATTAATGGTCAATATTACCTATACAGGTAGGTAGTTAATGGTCAATATTACCTGTACAGGTAGGTAATTAATGGTCAGTATTACCTGTACAGGTACATAATAAATGGTCTGTATTACCTATACAGGTAGGTAATAAATGGTCAGTATTACCTGTACAGGTAAATGAATATTTGAAGATTTCAAGATTGAAGAGGGAACAGTATTACCTGTACAGGTAGGTAGTTAATGGTCAGTATTACCTGTACAGGTAGGTAATGAATGGTCAGTATTACCTGTACAGGTACATAATAAATGGTCTGTATTACCTATACAGGTAGGTAATAGATGGTCAGTATTACCTGTACAGGTAGATAAATATTTGAAGATTTCAAGATTGAAGAGGGAACAGTATTACCTGTACAGGTAGGTAGTTAATGGTCAATATTACCTGTACAGGTAGGTAATTAATGGTCAATACTACCTGTACAGGTAGATGATTAATGGTCAGTTTTACCCGTACAGGTAGATGATTAATGGTCAGTATAAAATGTATAGATAGGTTATTAATGGCCAATATTACCTGTACATGTAGGTAATTAATGGTCAGTATTACCTTTACAGGTAGGTAATTTATGGCCAATATAACTTGTTCATGAAGGTAAATAAAGGTCAGTATTACCTGTACAGGTAGGTTATAATGGACAATATTACCTGTACAAGTAGAACTGATGGTCAGTATTACCTGTACAGGTAGGTAAGTAATGGTCTGTATTACTTATACAGGTAGGTAATTAATGGTTAGAATTACCTGTACAGGTACATAATAAATGGTCTGTATAACCTATACAGGTAGGTAATAAATGGTCAGTATTACTTGTACAGGTAGATAAATATTTGAAGATTTCAAGATTGAAGAGGGGTCAGTATTACCTGCACAGGTAGATAATTAATAGTCAATATTGCCTGTACAGGTAGATGATTAATGGTCAGTTTTACCCGTACAGGTAGATGATTAATGGTCAGTATCATATACATGTACAGGTAGGTAATTAATGGCCAATATTACCTGTACATGTAGGAAATTAATGGTCAGTATTACCTATACAGGTAGGTAATTAATGGTCAATTTTACCTGTACAGGTAGGTAATTAATGGTCAATATTACCTGTACAGGTAGGTAATTAATGGTCAGTATTACCTATACAGGTAGGTTATTAATGGTCAGTATTACCTATACAGGTAGGTAATTAATGGTCAGTATTACCTGTACAGGTACATAATAAATGTATTACCTATACCAGGTAGGTAATAAATGGTCAGTATTACCTGTACAGGTAGATAAATATTTGAAGATTTCAAGATTGAAGAGGGGTCAGTATTACCTGTACAGGTAGATAAATAGTGGTCAGTACTACCTGTACAGGAAGATGATTAATGGTCAGTTTTAGCTGTACAGGTAGATGATTAATGGTCAGTATTACATGTACAGGTAGATCATTCATGGTCAGTATTACATGTACAGGTAGATAATTAGTTATCAGTTTTACTTGTAAGAGTTTATCTCTGAGTGCAGACATTTTTAGCCACCATCATCAGTTGGTGTGCTATTCAAATCACCCTTCATCCGTGGTTCGTGGTCTGTCCATCTGTCCTTAAACAATTCTTGTTAGCCCTATTTCTCAGACAGAACTTAAGAGGGTTCTCTTATATTTCACATGAAGGTTTTGCATGGTCCCTAGTTATGCACCTCAAATTTTGGGACTGATCACAAAACCAAGATGGGCGATGACGGCCATCTTGAATTTTGGAGTTCTATTTTGTTAGCGTTTTCTCTTAGAAAGTGCTAGAAGGATCTTTCCCAAATTTCACATGAGGGTAATTACCCATGGTCCTTAGTTATGCATATGAAATTTTGGGACTGATTGGTAAATCAATATGGCCGACAGACAGTCATTTTTGAGAATGAAAGTTTTTTAGTGTTATTTCTCAGAATGTACAGGATGGGTCCTCCTCAAATTCCTCATGAAGGTTCCCCCCATGGTTCCTATTTCCACTTTTCTAATGTTGGGGATGATTGGAAAACCAAGATGGCCGGCAGGTGGTTGTATCAAATATGGCTCAAAAAGGATTGGAGGGATTGTTGGAGGTTGGAGGGATTGTTGGAGGTTGGAGGGATTGTTGGAGGTTGGAGGGATTGTTGGGGGATTGTTGGAGGGATTGTTGGAGGTTGGAGGGATTGTTGGAGGGATTGTTGGGGGATTGTTGGAGGATTGTTGGAGGTTGGAGGGATTGTTGGAGGTTGGAGGGATTGTTGGAGGTTGGAGGGATTGTTGGAGGTTGGAGGGATTGTTGGGGGATTGTTGGAGGGATTGTTGGAGGTTGGAGGGATTGTTGGAGGGATTGTTGGGGGATTGTTGGAGGATTGTTGGAGGTTGGAGGGATTGTTGGAGGTTGGAGGGATTGTTGGAGGTTGGAGGGATTGTTGGAGGTTGGAGGGATTGTTGGGGGATTGTTGGAGGGATTGTTGGAGGTTGGAGGGATTGTTGGAGGGATTGTTGGGGGATTGTTGGAGGATTGTTGGAGGTTGGAGGGATTGTTGGAGGTTGGAGGGATTGTTGGAGGTTGGAGGGATTGTTGGAGGTTGGAGGGATTGTTGGGGGATTGTTGGAGGGATTGTTGGAGGTTAGAGGGATTGTTGGAGGGATTGTTGGGGGATTGTTGGAGGTTGGAGGGATTGTTGGAGGTTGGAGGGATTGTTGGGGGATTGTTGGAGGGATTGTTGGAGGTTGGAGGGATTGTTGGAGGTTGGAGGGATTGTTGGAGGTTGGAGGGATTGTTGGAGGGTTGTTGGAGGGATTGTTGGAGGTTAGAGGGATTGTTGGAGGGATTGTTGGGGGATTGTTGGAGGGATTGTTGGAGGTTGGAGGGATTGTTGGAGGGATTGTTCCTCTTTGTTCTCATTAGTTATACAATGTTTGGACCAACATGGGGACAGGCGGCCATCTTGTTGCAGTTTAAGTTTGTTATCGCTATTTCTCAGAATGTACGGGAGGAATCTTTCTCAAATTTGATATGCAGGTTCCCCTTGCTCCTTAGTTGTGCGTGTTAAATGACGGACTGGTAAACTGATCAAACAGATAAGAGAAAAGAAGAGAAAATATCAAACTGACATAGAAATAATGAAGATGATACGATGGCAGGCGCCAAGATCCTTTCGGGATCTCTTGTTGTTACATTGACAGACATGTTACATACAATGGTTGTCATTAAAGATCGAGTGGGACCAATACTTCCAATCTGCCGGTGCCTGACACCATTACTTCCTGGGTTGTCAATGCATTTTCGATGAACAGACAGACTGGGATGGACCTTGACCTGAACCCCCCTGCTGTGAGTATCCTCAGACTTTAAACTGTTTTACTCATAAGATTTAATGTTGCTACACTGATGTAAGTTTGAGACTTGTTACACTGGTAAAATGAAAAGACTTGTAACACTTGTATAATAAAGAGACCTTTTACACTGGTATAATGAAGAGACTTGTTACACTGGTATAATGTAGAGACTTGTTACACTGACATAATAAAGAGACTTGTTACACTGGTATAATTAAGAGACCTGTTACACTGGTATAATGTAAAGACTTGTTACACTGGTATGATTAAGAGACTTGTTACACTGGTATAACGTAGAGACTTGTTACACTGGTATAATTAAGAGAC
>NW_018406293.1:22509-43939 GCF_002113885.1 Mizuhopecten yessoensis | reverse complement strand
GGATTCTACAATCCTTTATCAGTAAGTACATCAAACGGATTCTACAATCCTTTATCAGTAAGTACATCAAACGGATTCTACAATCCTTTATCAGTAAGTACATCAAACGGATTCTACTGAAATTTCCTCTCCATCATCTCAACCATCATCTCCTGAACAATTTTTCTTGAGTCAAAAACTATGTCACATTTACTTATAATAAATACAATTACTATAAATAGAATTGTTGTTGTACCATCTGTATATGTTATATGTGTGTTACCTAACTGTTTACACATACCACCTCTTGTAAGAGCTTGCAATAATTGTCCACCTTCAGGGACACAAACTGTAACTTCATTACAAAACCATCTTTCATTACAAAACCAACTTTATTTTAAGTTGGTATGAAGTATCACAGTGAGCTAATGCCATACCTCAGCATCTGTCATTTGTCATCTGTCGTCTGTCATCTGTCGTCTGTCATCTGTCATCTGTCCATCTGGCCAAGTGAGTTTTGCCATGGTGCAGCGGCCGGCGTCTGGTGTCCAGCGGCCGGCATCAATATTTTACTTTTAACAATTTCTTCTTAATAACCAAAAGGCCTAGGGTGATGATCTTTGGCCAGAAGCAAACTAGGATAAAGGGCTAGCAAGTTTGTTCAAATATTTTCAAGGTCACAGGGGTCAAATATGTTAAAAACTTTAATTAAGAGACTTGTTCTGAATAACCAAATTGCCCTGAGTGATGATTTTTGGCCAGTAGCATACTTGGATGAAGGGATAACAAGTTTGTTCAAATGAATGACCTTCGTCCATTTTCAAGGTCACAGGGGTCAATTGTCTTAAAAAATCTTTATACAACTTCTTCTGAATAACTAAGAGGCCTTGGCTAATGAAATTTGGCCAGTAATATGCTAGAATGAAGGGCTACCAAGTTTGTTTAAATGAATGACCTTTACTTATATTCAAGGTCACAGGGGTCAAAGATGTTAAAACCTTTAAACAACTTCTTCTCAATAACCAAGAGGCCTAAGGTGATGGTCTTTGACCAGTAACATGCTGGGATGAAGGCCTACCAAGTTTGTTCAAATAAATGACCTTGACTTCTATTCAAGGTCACAGGGTTCAAATATATTTAAAACCTTTAAACAACTTCTTCTGAATAACTGAGAGGCCTAGTGTGATGATATTTGGCCAGTAACATGCATGGATGAAGGGCTACCAAGCTTGTTCAAATAAATGACATTGACTTCTATTCAAGGTCACTGGAGTCAAATATCTTCAAAACCTTTAAACGACTTCTTCTGAATACCCGAGAGGCCTAGGTTGATGATATTTGGCCAGTAACATGCTGGGATGAAGGGCTACCAAATTTGTTCAAATAAATGACCTTGATTTATTTTCAAGGTCACTGGAGTCAAATATCTTTAAAACCTTTAAGAGACTTCTTCTGAATAATCTAGAGGCCTAGGATGATGATATTTGGCCAGTAACATGCTGGGATGAAGGGCTACCAAGTGTTTTCAAATAAATGACCTTGATTTATATTCAAGGTCACTGGGGTCAAATATGTTTAAAACCTTTAAACGACTTATTCTGAATAACCGAGAGGCCGAGGGTGATATTTGGGCAGTAACATGCTTGGATGAAGGGGTACCAAGTTTGTTCAAATGAATGACCTTGACAGACTTTCAAGGTCACTGGTGTCAGATGTCTTTAAAATCTTCAAACAACTTTTTCTCAATAACAAAAAGGCCCAGGGTAATGATATTAGGCCTGTAGCATGCTGGGATGAAGGGCTACCATGTTTGTTCAAATGAATGACCTTGACCAACTTTCAAGGTCATTGGGGTCAGATGTCTTTAAAATCTTCAAATAACTTCTTCTTTATAACCAAAAGGCCCAGGGTACTGATATTTGTCCTGTAGCATGCTGGGATCAAGGGCTACCAAGTTTGTCCAAATGAATGACCTTAACCAACTTTCAAGGTCACTAGTGTCAGATGTCTTTAAAATCTTCAGGCGACTTCTTTTCAATAAGCAAAAGGGCCAGGGTACTGAAATTGGGCCTGTAGCATGCTGGGATGAAGGACTACCATGTTAGTTCAAATGATTGACCTTGATCCACTTTCAACCTAATGTCCTTGTTCAACAATCAAGGTCAGAGGCGTCATATGTTTAAATCTTTTAATAGGTTCTTATGAAATCTTAAGATTACAAGTGTTAGACTAATAACAGGTGAGTGATGCAGGCCCATTTGGCCTTTTGTATTAGAATAGACCCTTGGGTCTGACTGATCCCCTAGGGACCTTGTTTCTTAGTAACAGTTTGGAAACAGTTGAGATTCCCACCCTATAACCATATGTACAATTGCTGAGTATAAAGAGATGAATGCACATATGCTTCCAAGATGGCCTTTGGGACTGCCCCACCCTTGCAGACGTTAACCCCTGGGTCATAACTTCGAAATTGTTAAGATCCCCACCCATAAACCATATATACAATTGTTAGGCATAAAGAGACGAATGCAGTCATGATATTAGAATCGACCCTAGGGTCTGCCCCATCCTGAGGGGTTTGGCTCAATAGGGGTAATCTAGCAAATTCCTTAAAAAGATTCTTCGGTACAAATTTCAGGATTTTATCAATATTTGGTCTAAAACATCCTTTGGGTAAGGGGACTTAATTTTGTATCAACGGTGGGTTGGGTCTGACACCCTGGGGGCAGAGGAGCGGAGTCCAATAGAGGAAACATAGCAAATTCTTCAAAACCCTTCTTTACCTGTAGGAATGACAGGATTATGTCCACTTGCATATAAATATAACCCCTGACTAACCATGTAATACATGTACACTTCCAGCAACATCTGGCTATTTCTACTCCAATTTTGCTAGCATTTCCAGGTGAGCGATACAGGCCCTATGGGCCTCTTGTTGGGGGTGCTTTGATCACCATAAGTCTTTCTTCTGTCATATTTCAACTTTCGCATTTAAAACGTTTCAACAATTAAAATGGCAGCATCCGTAGCTCATAATGATGAAAATATATGCAAATAAAAAAACTGACCTGAGGCTCTTTAGAGGCTGAAGGTGGGGTAAAAGGGGTCATGAGCTGTGCAGATTTGTTTTTAGTGAGATATCTTCTCCAAAAGAACTCGACTGATTTCAACCAAATTGTAGTTGGTATCAATTTTAGTCTGAGGGGGATAAAAACTTTTATAAGAACCCCAATGATCCTCTTGGGAGCAAAGCTGCCAGGTTCAAATGAGTCGAATTGGATGTTTTGCTTCAAACAAATTTTTGTCCAAAGATACTTGGCAGATTTCAACCAAATCTTGGTCATATTAGGACCCTTAGCCCATTATCAGTGATAAAATATTGTACAAATATTGTCTAAAATAGCCATGTAAGTGGTGCATAAAAGCCCTTGGTTGTCTTGTTCATCTGGTTGTCAAAAATGTTCAAAATGACATTGTTGTGTATACACCTTACTTCAGGCTGATGTTACTTTAGCGGCCTCCAATGACTTTGGAACATTCCCACTCGTCTTCTCAAAGGAGATCCTAGACGACCCGACCAAAGCTGAACATGTTGCTGTCACAAAGTCTAGATTGCAGGTACGTGTAATCACAGAACAGGTTCTGTGTGAGCCTACAGCAGGTAAAAACGTGATAAAATAGAAATACCATCAATAGTTTATGTACTTCATTGCAAGAGGAGTCCAAATTAAAGTTTAGTCCAGATTTAATATACATTCAAAATTTAATATACATTCAAAATAAAATATAGTCAAAATAGTATAAAAGTGAAAATTAAATATACAGTCAAAATTTAATATGTAGAAATGTACATTCAAAATATTATCAAAATTGTAAAGTCGGAGTCAAAATAATATAGTCAAAATTTTGATATACATTCAAAATAGTATTGTCAGAATTTAATATGCATTGGAAAAATATACACAGATAATCTTAGACATCAATTTAATAAACTTTCCTTTAGATTAAACATCACAGGGACTGCTAATCTTTTTTTATTCTTAAATAATTCTTATTTCAAAGTGTTGGTCAGTTGGTCAGTATAAATGTGTTAAATATGAAACTACAGGAAACTAATCACTTACCCTAAACACTTTGATGTCTGATTTCAAACTAAAAATAGATCTACAGTTGTTTATAACTATTGACTCAGGGATTTCTAGGCCCATTATCATACCAAAAGTTTTCTTTGGTTAAAATACCAGGTAAGTGGTGAGATTGTAACAAGCTGCACAGATAAATGCTAGAGTTATCTACCTTGGATTGTTTGAGTTATCTACCTTGGATTGTTTGAGTTATCTACCTTGGATTGTTTGAGTTATCTACCTTGGATTGTTTGAGTTATCTACCTTGGATTGTTTGAGTTATCTACCTTGGATTGTTTGAGTTATCTACCTTGGATTGTTTGAGTTATCTACCTTGGATTGTTTGAGTTATCTACCTTGGATTGTTTGAGTTATCTACCTTGGATTGTTTGAGTTATCTACCTTGGATTGTATTATGTTGATTGAAGCATGAGAAGCAAAGGTTATGTTATTGGCAACATAGAGTATTTATTATCGAAATTAATAAACTCACAAAGAACAATTTTGAAACTAATTCAATGTATTTGATTATTCATAAATTGAGGAGTTGCCCCTTCAGACCAGACTTTCTGTTCTGGGAACACATACCTGGTGGGTTTTTATTGGGGGGGGGGGGGGGGGGGGGGCAGTGCTTTCTTTGCAGAGTTCTTTTTTACAACTGTTCCAACCAGTGACCAGATAGAAAATGGGTTTTTTTAGGTTGATGTGAGTTTTGTACAGATGAAGTCTCATTACTTGGATAAGGTTTTTTTACAGATGAAGTGTTTGTTTGTCCACAGGTACCGTCCAACAGTTCCAATGGGTGATAAGGTTTTTTTTACAGATGAAGTGTTTGTTTGTCCACAGGTACCGTCCAACAGTTCCAATGGGTGATAAGGGTTTTGTACAGATGAAGTGTTTGTTTGTCCACAGGTACCGTCCAACAGTTCCAATGGGTTCTTCCTTTGGATATATCCCACAACTCTTGGCAACATTAAACTACGGATCACAGCAGTATCGGCAAAAAAAACTGACATTGTGGAACAAAGCTTGCTGGTGGAGGTCGGTTTTCAGAAACTATCATACTTTAATCTATAGACATGCTGAGCAACCCTCATACCCTAAATAGGTAATACAAAATGACCGTCCAGATGTATAGAGGTCAGATGATTAAGTGGTCAGTTGATTCAGTGGTCGACTGATATAATTGTCAGCTGATATTATTGTCAACTAATTTAATGGTCAACTAATTTAATGATCAACTAATTCAATGTTCAACTAATTTAATGGTCAACCGATTTAATGGTCAACTGATTTAGGGGTCAACTGATCTAATTGTCAACTGGATTAGTGGTCAGGCTTGATAAACAAGGTGAGGTTGTATTCTTATGCCATACCGTGGCGTCCGTCGTCCGTACGTCCGTACGTCAACAATTTCTTTAAACGACTTCTTCTTCTTAACCACTGGTTGGAATTAAACTAAATTTGACTGGAAGCATCCCTAGGTGGTGGGGATTCAAAATTGTACAAATAATGGGGCTGAGGGGCGGGGCCAAAAGGGGGCAATTTGGTTATATTGCTATAAATGACTTCTTCTGCAGAACTATGCCATGGATATTGATCATATTTGGTCGGAAGTATTCATGGGAGGCAGGGATTCAAAATTGTACAAATGGTGGGGCTGACCCCCCGGGCTAAGGGGTGGGGCCAATAAAATGTATTACTTGGAAATGGTTGAGATCCCCACCATATAACCATATATACAATTGCTGAGTATAAAGAGAAGAATGCACATTTGCTTCCAGGATGTCCCTAGGGTCTGGCCCCACCCTTGGAGACATAGTCCCTGGGCCATAACTTTAAAACGGTTGAGATCCCCACCCCAAAACTATATATACAAATGCTGGGCATAAAGAGACGAATGCAATCATGATATCAGAATAGACCCTGGGGTCTGACCGAACCCCTAGGGACCTAGTTTCTTAGTCACAGCTTGGAAACAGTTGAGAGCCCCACCCTATAACCGTATATATACAATTGCTGAGTATAAAGAGATGATTGCACATATGCTTCCAGGTTGGCCTTGGGGACTGCCCCACCCTTGGAGACTTAACCCCTGGGTCATAACTTTGAAATGGTTAATATCCCCACCCCAAAACTATATATACAATTGTTGGGCATAAAGAGACGAATGCAGTCATGACATTAGAATTGATCCCAGGGTCTGCCCCACCCTTGCAGACTTGGCCCCTGGGTCATAACTTTGAAACGGTTGAGATCCCCACCCCAAAACTATATATACAAATGCTTGAAAAAAAGAGACAAATGCAGTCACAATATTAGAATCGATCCTGGGGTCTGGCCACAACTATAGGGACCTAGTTTCTGAGTCAAAGCTTCGAAACAGTTGAGATCCCCACCCCATAACCATACATAAAATTGCTGGGCATGAAAAATCTAATATAGCTATGCTACAAGGATTGGCCTTGGGGTCTGGCATATTCCCTTGATCTAATTTGGAGAATAGTTTGCCATGATTGCATAGGTATCCAGGTGAGCGATACAGGCCCTCTGGGCCTCTTGTTCACATTTCAGCTTTGATTGGTCCCTCATCAGGTCGAGGGGGGAGGTGGGGGGGGGGGGGGCTCTATGTTTGCACTCCTACCGTCGGTCAGTCTGTCTGAATCCATTCGTCGCAAATGCTTGTCTAGGGCATTTCTGCTACACTTACACTTTCCTGGAATAACCAGATTTGGTACCGAAAGAAAAACTTTGGGTGGTTAAGTGTCATTTACAAAAAGTAGGTCACTGCATTTACCAATGTTTAAACTTTGACCATTAATCGTAGATAAATGAATTATCCCCTTAGTCCATAATAGTGTCTGCTTCAAAGGAGTTTGGGGAATAACAGCTAAAAAACTTCCAATATTTGGTATGACTATTGTGTTCAAAGTTTGATATCGCTATTCCTCTGAAGGTAGGGATCGCATGATGAGGATGCTTACCCAGTGATATACATGGTCCCACATACAGTTCTATTTTATACCAGATAAGATAGAAGGAGACACGGTAGTCTAGTGGCAGGACACTAGGCTCATGACCAAAGGGTTGCGAGTTCGACTCTCATCACCCCACTGTGTTGTATCTTTGAGCAAGTTACTTTACTCCGCTTGTTCAAGTCTACTCAGCTGTAAATGAGTAGAAAGTCTGGTTATAAAATGTCTGAAGCAGCATTAAGATATGGTATGGTGCTCGGTTATAAAGTTAGACTCTGAGACCTGCCAACTACTTTAACTTTACATGTGGAAGATTCTGGTTAAAAATTAAAACATAAATAAAATGTGCGTATGTTTATACCCCTAGCCACAAAATAACCCTTTAAAATAACATATTGGGATTTCAGGTGAAATCTGTAGCAAATTCACAGGTTCTAAATGAGGCCTCCCTCGTAAATAGGGAGAGTTGGCAAGTATGACTGTGGGTGACAACTTTGGTTGTCACAGTATAGAGCCAGACTGATTTTGTATGCAAACATTTCTATGATTACAGCCAGAGGGAAAGACAGAGTATGGAGTAAGCTCTATCATTATCAACCATGATGAAGTAACAACTGCAGAATTCATGATGGAAGCCTTACCAACAGAAGGCTCCATAGTGGTTGATGGATCCAAGTCAACCTATATTGCTGTCACAGGTAGTGGTCACACTATGTCACACACACAAGCAGTGGTCAAACTATATCACACACACACAGGCAGTGGTCAAACTATATTACACATACAGGTAGTGGTCACACTATGTCACACACACAAGCAGTGGTCAAACTATATCACACACACAAAGGCAGTGGTCAAACTATATTACACATACAGGTAGTGGTCAAACTATATTACACATACAGGTAGTGGTCAAACTATGTCACACACACAAGCAGTGGTCAAACTATATCACACACATACAGGCAGTGGTCAAACTATATTACACATACAGGTAGTGGTCAAACTATATCACAAATACAGGTGGTGGTCAAACTATATCACAAATACAGGTAGTGGTCAAACTATCACACACAGATAGAGGTCAAACTATCACACACAGGTAGAGGTCAAACTATCACACACACAGAGGTAGCAGTCACACTATATAACACATACAGGTAGTGGTCAAATTATCACATACAGGTAGATGTCAAACTATCACACACAGGTAGTGGTCAAACTATGTCACACACACAGTCAGTGGTCAAACTATATTACACATACAGGTAGTGGTCAAACAATATCACACACACAGGTAGTGGTCAAACTATACCACACATACAGGTAGTGGTCTAACTATCCCACACAGGTAGTGGTCAAACTATATTACACATACAGGTAGTGGTCAAACAATATCATACACCAAGTTAGTGGTCAAACTATCACACACAGGTAGTGATCAAACTATCACACACAGGTAGTTGTCAAACTATCACACACAGGTACTGGTCAAACTATATCACACATACAGGAAGTGGTCAAACTATAACATAAAGGTAGTGGTCAAACTATCACACACAGGTTGAGGTCAAACTATCACACACGGGTAGTGGTCAAACTATCACATACAGGTAGTCGTCAAACTATCACACACAGGTAGTGATCAAACTATCACACACAGGTTCTGGTCAAACTATATCACACATACAGGAAGTGGTCAAACTATAACATAAAGGTAGTGGTCAAACTATCACACACTTAGTAGTCAAACTATATCACAAATACAGGTAGTGGTCAAACTATATCACACACACACAGGTAGGGGTTACAAGATATCACACACACACACAGGTAGTGGTTACACGATATAACACACACACACACACAGAGGTAGTGGTTACACGATATCACACACACACAGGTAGTGGTTACATGATATCACACACACACACACACACACACTCACACACACACACACACACAGGTAGTGGTTACATGATATCACACACACACAAACACAGGTAGTGGTTACACGATATCACACACACAGACACACACACACACACACACACAGGGAGTGGTTACACGATATCACACACAGGTAGTGGTTACATGATATCACACACACACACACACGGAGTGGTTACACTATATCACACAGGTAGGGGTTACACTATAACACACACATAGAGTGGATACACTGTATCACACACAGGTAGAGGTTACATGATATCACACACACACACACACACAGGTAGGGGTGACAAGATATCACACACACACACAGGTAGTGGTTACATGATATCACACACACACACACAGGTAGTGGTTACACTGTATCACACACAGGTAGTGGTTACATGATATCACACACACACACACACAGGTAGTGGTTACACGATATCACACACACACACACACACACACACACACACACACACACACACAGGTAGTGGTTACACTGTATCACACACGGGTTGTGGTTACACTGTATCACACACAGGTAGTGGTTACACGATATCACACACACACAGGTAGTGGTTACACTGTATCACACACGGGTTGTGGTTACACTGTATCACACACAGGTAGTGGTTACACGATATCACGCACAGGTAGTGGTTACACTACACCACACACAGGTAGTTGTTACACTGTATCACACAGGTAGTGGTTACACGATATCACACACACCCACATAGGTAGTGGTTACACGATATCACACACAGGAAGTGGTTACACGATATCACACAGGTAGAGGTTACACTATATCACACACAGGTAGTGCTTACACTACCTCACACACAGGTAGTGGATACACTGTATCACACACAGGTAGTGGTTACACTGTATTACACACAGGTAGTGGTTACACGATATCACGCACAGGTAGTGGTTACACTACACCACACACAGGTAGTGGTTACACTGTATCACACACTATGTCACACACACAAGCAGTGGTCAAACTATATCACACACATACAGGCAGTGGTCAAACTATATTACACATACAGGTAGTGGTCAAACTATGTCACACACACAAGCAGTGGTCAAACTATATCACACACACAAAGGCAGTGGTCAAACTATATTACACATACAGGTAGTGGTCAAACTATATTACACATACAGGTAGTGGTCAAACTATGTCACACACACAAGCAGTGGTCAAACTATATCACACACACAAAGGCAGTGGTCAAACTATATTACACATACAGGTAGTGGTCAAACTATATTACACATACAGGTAGTGGTCAAACTATGTCACACACACAAGCAGTGGTCAAACTATATCACACACACACAGGTAGTGGTTACACTACATCACACACATGTAGTGGTTACACTGTATCACACACAGGTAGGGGTTACACTATATCACACACAGGTAGTGGGCACACAATATCACACACAGGTAGTGGTCAAACTATGTCACACACACAAGCAGTGGTCAAACTATATCACACACATACAGGCAGTGGTCAAACTATATTACACATACAGGTAGTGGTCAAACTATATTACACATACAGGTAGTGGTCAAACTATGTCACACACACAAGCAGTGGTCAAACTATATCACACACACAAAGGCAGTGGTCAAACTATATTACACATACAGGTAGTGGTCAAACTATGTCACACACACAAGCAGTGGTCAAACTATATCACACACATACAGGCAGTGGTCAAACTATATTACACATACAGGTAGTGGTCAAACTATATTACACATACAGGTAGTGGTCAAACTATATTACACATACAGGTAGTGGTCAAACTATGTCACACACACAAGCAGTGGTCAAACTATATCACACACACACAGGTAGTGGTTACACTATATCACACAGGTAGTGGTTACACTATATCACACACAGGTAGTGGTTACACTATATCACACACAGGTAGGGTTACACTACATCACACACAGGTAGTGGTTACACGATATCACACACACACACATAGGTAGTGGTTACACGATATCACACACAGGTAGTGATTACACGATATCACCTAGGTAGTGGTTACACTATATCACACAAAGGTAGTGGTTACACTGTATCACACAGGTTGTGGTTACATGATATCACACACACACAGGTAGTGGTTACACTGTATCACACACAGGTATTGGTTACACTTTATCACACACAGGTAGTGGTTACACTGTATCACACACAGGTAGTGGGTACACTATATCACACACAGGTAGTGGTTTCACTGTATCACACACGGGTATTGGTTACACTTTATCACACACAGGTAGTGGTTACACGATATCACACACAGGTAGTGGTCAAACTATCACACACAGGCAGTGGTTACACTATATCACACAGGTAGTGGTCAAACTATCACACACACACAGGTAGAGGTTACACTATATCACACACAGGTAGTGCTTACACTACATCACACACAGGTAGTGGTTACACTGTATCACACACAGGTAGTGGTTGCACTACATCACACACAGGTAGTTGTTACACTATATCACACACAGGTAGTGGTTACACTACATCACACACACACACACACACAGGGAGGGGTTACACTATAACACACACAGGTAGTGGTTTCACTATATCGCACACAGGTAGAGGTCAAACTATATCACACACAGGTAGGGGTTACACTGTATCACACAGGTTGTGGTTTTATGTTATCACACACACACAGGTAGTAGTTACACTGTTTCACACACAGGTATTGGTTACACTACATCACACACACACACACACACACACAGGGAGGGGTTACACTATAACACACACAGGTAGTGGTTTCACTATATCGCACACAGGTAGTGGTCAAACGATATCACACACACACACATAGGTAGTGGTTACACTATATTACACAAAGGAAGTGGTTACACTGTATCACACAGGTTGTGGTTACATGATATCACACACACACACATAGGTAGTGGTTACACTATATCTCACACAGGTATTGGTTACACTACATCACACGCAGGTAGTGGTTAGTTACACTACACCACACACAGGTAGTGGTTAGTTACACTACACCACACACAGGTAGTGGTTATACTACATCACACACAGGTACTAAATAACACACAGGTAGTGGTTACCCTACATCACACACAGGTACTACATCACACACAGGTACTACCTCACACACAGGTAGTGGTTCCACTATATCACACACAGGTATTGGTTACACTATATCACACATAGGTAGTGGTCAAACTATATCTCACACACACAGGTAGTGGTTAATCTACATCACACACAGGTAGGGGTCAAACTATATCACACACAGGTAGTGGACAGACTATATCACACACAGGTAGAGGTTACACTATATCACACACCGGTAGTGGTCAAACTATATCCCACATACACAGGTAGTGGTTTACGGTTTTGTCAGGGTTGTGGTTACACTCTATCACACACAGGTAGTGGTCAGACTATATCACACACAGGTAGTGTTTACACTGTATCACACACGGGTATTGGTTACACTTTATCACACACAGGTAGTGCTTACACAATATCACACACAGGTAGTGCTTACACTCCATCACACACAGGTAGTGGTTTCACTATATCGCACACAGGTAGTGGTCAAACTATATCCCACACACACAGGTAGTGGTTTACGGTTTTGTCATTAGATTTAAAGACAAAGTATTACTCTACACAAACAGGAAATTCAATTAAGATTTTCCCTTAGGCAGGTTTAATAAACATAATTTGTGTAATTAATCTCCTGTCTCCTGTGGTTGTTATGAATGTTCTTGTGATCAGTTGTATAAATGTTATAATTACTGTTGTAACAGGTGATGTGATGGGGCCCACCATTGACAACCTGGACCAGCTAGTCAGACAACCCTGTGGATGTGGGGAGCAGAATATGATCACCCTCGTCCCCAACATATTTGTCCGTAAATACCTCGAAGCTGTCAAAGATGTTGTGGATCAGTCCTTGGTGGATCTTACAAACAAGTACATGACATCAGGTATGATTGATAGATAACAATACTTTCCATCCTGATAGGATGTTGCCTGTGCACTTGTATTTGCTGATGAAATGTCAGACAATTTTCACTGTCTGAGTCTATACTCAAGAAAAAGATAACTCTCCAGAGATTACTGAGGGGCTCAGCTGACTCCCCAGGGATTACTGAGGGACTTGGCTGACACTCCAGAGATTACTGAGGGACTCTGCTGACTCCCAAGAGATTACTCAAGGGGCTCAGCTGACTCCCCAGAGATTACTGAGAGACTCTGCTAACTCTCTAGAGATTACTGAGGGGCTCAGCTGACACCCCAAAGATTACTGAGGGACTCAGCTGACACCCCAGAGATTACTGAGGGGCTCAGCTGACTCCCCAGAGATTACTGTGGGGCTCAGCTGACACCCCAGAAATTACTGAGGGGCTCAGCTGACTCCCCAGAGATTACTGAGGAGCTCAGCTGACTCCCCAGAGATTACTGAGGGACTCGGCTAACTCTCTAGAGATTACTGAGGGGCTCAGCTGACACCCCAGAAATTACTGAGGGGCTTAGCTGACTCCCCAGAGATTACTGAGGGGGTCAGCTGACTCCCCAGAGATTACCTGAGGGGCTCACCAGACTCCCCAGAGATTACTGAGGGACTCTGCTGACTCTCCAGAGATTACTGAGGGGCTCAGCTGACTCCCCAGAGATTACTGAGCGGGTCAGCTGACTCCCCAGGGATTACTGAGGGGGTCAGCTGACTCTCCAGAGATTACTGAGGGGCTCTGCTGACTCTCCAGAGATGACTGAGGGGCTCAGCTGACTCCCCAGAGATAACTGAGGGGCTCTGCTGACTCTCCAGAGATAACTGAGGGGCTCGGCTGACTCCCCAGAGATTACTGAGGGACTCTGCTGACTCTCCAGAGATCACTGAGGGGCTCGGCTAAATTCCCAGAGATTACTGAGCGGGTCAGCTGACTCCCCAGAGAGGACTGAGGGGCTCAGCTAACTCGCCAGAGATTACTGAGTGGCTTGGCTAACTCCCCAGATATTACTGAGGGGCTCTGCTGACTCCCCAGAGATAACTGAGGGGCTCTGCTGACTCTCAAGAGATAACTGAGGGGCTCGGCTGACTCCTCAGAGATTTACCGATTACTGAGGGGCTAGGCTAATTCCCCAGAGATTACTGAGGGGCTAGGCTAACTCCCCAGAGATTACTGAGCGGCTTAGCCTTTAAAGGTCACATGCCACTTTTATATCTGTAATCCCAAGATCAAGGTAATCTTCTTTCTAATAGTTGTCCAAGTTAGTGTGTATTTATAATAGCAGAATCTTTCTAGAATAAATTCTCCAACAAATGAGGGGAAAGTAAACTGTTCCTCTGTTGTAGCTTGGTCAAACTGTCTGCAGCCTGTTGTCTTTTTGTCCATTATCTGTCTATTGTCTGTCTGTCTATTGTCTACTGTCTGTCTGTTTGTCAGTTATCTGTGTCTGTTGTTTGTTTGTCTTGTTTATTGTCTGTCTGTTTGTCTGTCAACTGTGTCCATTGTCTGTCTGTCCATTGTCTATTGTCTGTTGTTTGTCTGTCAACTGTGTCAATTGTCTGTCTGACCATTGTCTATTGTCTGTTGTTTGTTTGTTTATTGTCTGTCTGTTTGTCCATTGTTTGTCCATTGTTTGTCTGTTTGTCCATCAACTGTGTCTATCTTTTGCTTGTCTGTTTATTGTCTGTCTGTTTGTCCATTTCTGTGTCTATTGTCTGTCTGTCCATTGTTTATTGTCTGTCTTTTTATTGTCTGTCTGTTTGTCAATTATCTGTGTCTGTTGTTTGTCTGTCTGTTTGTCTGTCTGTCCATTGTCCATTGTCTGTCTGTCCATTGTCTATTGTCTGTGTGTCCATTGCCTGTCTATTTGATCTTTGTTTGTCTCTGTCGACATTAATGTATGTGACGTTGGGATTCCTGCGCGCTTACAGTTCAGATTGTCTTGTCCTTGCAGTTATCTGGTATTTTATTGCACTTTCAGGCTATCAAAGGGAACAGACTTACAGGCACAAGGATGGATCATATAGTGCCTTTGGAGAGAGTGATCCGTCTGGAAGCACCTGGTATGTGTCAAGTGTACAACCTGTTAAGATCTCAGCACCTTTAGCTAGTAAATATACTTTTTGACACATAGCAACTGTTATACAAACTTAACAATGTGTAGTTAATTGACAGCTTAAGGTAAGTATACTTGTCAACCTCCATTAATATATGTTGATACAGAAGTATTATGTGCGACACCTATTGTTTCATTTAACCTCAGTACAAAAGTATGTATGTAATTAATTGTTTTGTTTTAAGTAGTTTTGTATCAAGCACTAAGGGGAGATGGTGGCCATGTCTAAAACCAAAATTTATCATAGAATTTGGTTTTCATGCCATTGAACACAAAAAAAATCTTTTTTATTTGTGATATAACTCGAGCTACACTTTGTACAATGTTTCAATCAGGAAATAACTTTAGTTTAACCTTCATGTAATATAACAGTTTAAATGGGCAGACAACTCCAGTATGTCTGGAACAAGGTTTTAATGGGGAGACCACTTGGTCACATGTAACACAGAAGTTTTAAATAGGGAGTCAGCACTAGATACTTCAGGAACCATTTTCCAATGGGGAGACAACTCTAGTTACACCTGAAAAAATATTTTGATGGAGAGATAACTTAAGATTTACATACTTTAGCACAATAGAATAGTTTTCACAGAGAGACAACTCTCGTAGCACCTTGAACAAGAGTTATAATGGGTAACAGAGTTTTGTTGTACAATAAGAATAGAGGAAGGAAGGTTCAGTTATAAATAACACTATTAATTGTGACACATTATTAGCTCACCTGCCCGAAGGCACAGCGTCCATCAGCTGTCGTCCATTGTCCGACGGCCCAGTAGATTTTGACCAAATCTTGTCAGAAGCATCTTTGGGGGAAGGGGAACAAATTTTGTATAAAGGGTGGGTGTGGTGGGTGTGGCCCCCCAGGGGCCTGAGGGGCGGGGCCCAATAGGAGAAACAAAGCAAATTCTTTAAAATCCTTCTCATTCTGTAGGAATGAAAGGATTTAGTCCATATTTGGTCTGAAGCAATCTTGGGTGAAGGGGAACCAATTTTGTATAAATGGTGGGTGTGGGGCCCAATAGGGGAAATATAGCAAATTGTTTAAAATCCTTCTCCTTCTGTATGAATGAAAGGATTTGTTCCATATTTGGTCAGAAGCATCCTTGGGTGAAGAGGAACCAATTTTGTATAAACCGTGGGTCTGGACCCCCAGGGGCTTGAGGGGCGAGGTCCAATTGGGGAAACATAGCAAATTAGTCTTTAAAATCCTTCTTCTTCCTTAGGAATGAAAAGATTTGGTCCATATTTGGTTTGAAGCACCCTTAGGTGAAGAGGAACCAATTATGTATAACCGTGGGTCTGGCCCCCCAGGGGCCTTAGGGTTGGGCCCAATAGGGGAACCATAGCAAATTATTCTTTAAAATCCTTCTTATTCTGTCGGAATGAAAGGATTTGGTCCATATTTTGTGTGGAGTATCCTTGGGTCAAGGGGAACAAATTTTGTATAAACGGTGGGTGTGCCCAATTGAGGGGCGGGCCCAATAGGGGAAATAGAGGTAAAACCTTTAAAATCCTTTTTCGACCATCGGGATTAAGGGATTTTATCCTTATTTATTCTGGAGCATCCTTGGGCCAAGGGGACTTAATTTTATATAAACAGTGGGTATGACCCCCCTAGGGGCATTGGGGTGGGGCTCTGTTTGAAGTTTGTTCTCGCTATATCTCAAATACTGGATGGGTCTTTCTGAAAATTCATATGTACTTACAGCATCTACCATTGAATGCTATATCTTTACTTCATACTAATTATTTTAAACACATTCAGGTGAGCGATACAGGCCCTCTGGGCCTCTTGTTTCCAGTTTATAGGAAGAAAATTCTGATACCATCAAAGTACTGTTGATCAAGATCTATTTCAGTTACAGAATACAATGATATCAATGGGGAGACAACTCTAGTTTTAATGCTTTAGTTATAGAGTACAATGATATTAAAGGGCAGACAACTGTAGTTTACTCATTATGTTTTAGGTTAACTGGTTTTGTTGTGAAATCTTTCACCATGGCTAAAAAATTTATCCCTGTGACTGTTGACGAGGCTGGGATTTCTGAAAGTGTGGACTGGTTACTGACCCAGCTGAATGCTAAGACGAACATCTTCAATGAACCTGGCACTGTGATACACACCGAAATGAAAGTAAGTGTCAGCCAGCAGGGTGTTTTTCTACTTCATTGTTTATAAGAGTAAACAGTTCTCAACTTATTTAATTACTATCCCGGAAGTCTTCTTAGGGAATCTTCTTAAATGTATCAGAGTCATCAATGCTTGTAGTGTCCATCAAGGCGTAGATCCTCCTTTGTCGTACGTTCGTGCACTTTCTTTGAGATCCTGACGAGGAGTCCCTACTGAGTAAATCACGATCCTACCAATCAAACGTTTGGAGTTTCACCGCTCTGTTATTGTAGCATCTTCTATGATCTGCTTCAATACCTGTAACTATGATTACTTCAATACCTGTAACTATGATCTGCTTCAATACCTGTAACTATGATTACCTCAATACCTGTAACTATGATTGCTTCAATACCTGTAACTATGATTACTTCAATACCTGTAACTATGATTACTTCAATACCTGTAACTATGATCTGCTTCAATACCTGTAACTATGATTGCTTCAATACCTGTAACTATGATTACTTCAATACCTGTAACTATGATTACTTCAATACCTGTAACTATGATCTGCTTCAATACCTGTAACTATGATTGCTTCAATACCTGTAACTATGATTACTTCAATACCTGTAACTATGATTACTTCAATACCTGTAACTATGATCTGCTTCAATACCTGTAACTATGATTGCTTCAATACCTGTAACTATGATTACTTCAATACCTGTAACTATGATTACTTCAATACCTGTAACTATGATCTGCTTCAATACCTGTAACTATGATTGCTTCAATACCTGTAACTATGATTGCTTCAATACCTGTAACTATGATCTGCTTCAATACCTGTAACTATGATTGCTTCAATACCTGTAACTATGATTACTTCAATACCTGTAACTATGATTACTTCAATACCTGTAACTATGATCTGCTTCAATACCTGTAACTATGATTGCTTCAATACCTGTAACTATGATTACTTCAATACCTGTAACTATGATCTGCTTCAATACCTGTAACTATGATTGCTTCAATACCTGTAACTATGATTACTTCAATACCTGTAACTATGATTACTTCAATACCTGTAACTATGATCTGCTTCAATACCTGTAACTATGATTGCTTCAATACCTGTAACTATGATTACTTCAATACCTGTAACTATGATTACTTCAATACCTGTAACTATGATCTGCTTCAATACCTGTAACTATGATTGCTTCAATACCTGTAACTATGATTACTTCAATACCTGTAACTATGATTGCTTCAATACCTGTAACTATGATTACTTCAATACCTGTAACTATGATCTGCTTCAATACCTGTAACTATGATCTGCTTCAATACCTGTAACTATGATTGCTTCAATACCTGTAACTATGATTACTTCAATACCTGTAACTATGATCTGCTTCAATACCTGTAACTATGATCTGCTTCAATACCTGTAACTATGATTGCTTCAATACCTGTAACTATGATTACTTCAATACCTGTAACTATGATCTGCTTCAATACCTGTAACTATGATTGCTTCAATACCTGTAACTATGATTAAAGCTGAAGTAATCTGCTACCCACCTAACTCAACAGGCATCAGAACCTTCAAAACCATTGTTTGCACTGTTCCACCAGTTACCATGAATTTGATTAAGAAATATCTTGTATGTACGTGTTAGTGTCTGTGACAGTTTATATGACAATGTTTCTCTCCATTGTAGGGTGGCACCAGCAGTTCAAAGTTCACCCTCACCGCTGTTCTATACATCAGTTTGAAGGAAGCCATGGCGGCCATGCCATTGACCGCAGCGGTAAGTTTCTGTAAAATGGACTTCTCCTGAACAACAGGCCTAGGAAATGTTATTTGAGCAGATGGCTTGGATGAAAGGCTTTCTGTCAATATTTTAGAGCTCTTGGTGCTTACATGAGAAATACAGTATTTCCATTTTTTTCTTTTGATGGACTCAATGATCTTTCACTTTTGTTAGCTTGCCTATTCAAAGTATAAGTAAGGGGCTGGGGGGGGGGGGGGGGGGGCTATTGTAGTCACCCTGGCGTTGGTGTGGGCATCCTACTTCAGGTTAAAGTTTTTGAGCAAATTGTGTTTGAGATATATATGAAATGAGAGATTAACTGTGCTGAACCATATATTTAGGGCAAAAAACTGATTTCTTGGTTAAAGTTTTTTTGGGCAAGTTTATTTGTGCTGTGTTGGATCACCACCATCAATAAGCTGTTGACTATTATAAGGTTGGAGTATTTATATGGAGTTAAAGCACTGTGCTGAACCGTATTGTCATATTTTAGGAGCGAAGACTGCTTAATTGGAGGTGGTTAAAACTATTTCACATTGTCTGATTATCTCTTCTTTTGTAATGTTCAACATGTTAACCCTTAGGCTGCTACGCACAACAATAGTCGTTTTGAAAAGGCGGGCCGGCAGTGCTACGCACGACTATAGTCGTTTCTCGGTCTGTAGGCTTTGATCGGTAGCCAGGAAGTGTGAAGTCGGGTTGTTGCTATACCAAACCTGAACGCGTATAGTAGAAGGCTTCTGATTGGTTGTTTTGTCATTACTTTCGATATTCACGGCAGTGTACCCTTAATAATAACCAAAGGTGTGCGAGAGAATTTCAGATCGAAAAAAAAATCATAAAAATGGCGGACGTGTAGATTGAAGCGATGAATATGATGGTGAACATTTATTCTCCATCGTCACCTACGATGATAATAAAGGTTTTAAAGGGTTTGGCATGGTTGATGTGGAAATACTTCGGTGTTACATAATATGTAACTTTCCAGTAAACGGCTTTGTGCTCTACGCAAACAGGAAAATATCGGCGGACCGAGGCGCACATGTCGTCTGCAGGTGAGGCCGAATTGAACATTGACATTGATACGTTTTGAGCCGATTTATTTCTTCAAACTTTTTATCGGTGATTTAATCATAAACTAGACCGTAGCTAAGATATATCTATATGCTGACTGTGACAGTAAATTTATTGAATGGCGACCTGAAACCTGTAGCAAATCACATGCAATTCTTGACGAAATACCTGACCTTTTTACCTGAGAATCTCCGTGTAAATATACAGCGTCTTATGTCAAAAATGAAGTTTATAATCTCTGTTATCATTTGCCAATCACATTTGCGGACAAAAATAATTTTGAAATGATCTTCCTCTTGCTTAAATCCGATTAATTAAAAGTTTCACATTTTCTTACCTTTATTACCACCTGTACAGGTAAATACTGAAGCAACTTTAGAATTGAAAACGTTAATATAAACTAGAGACAACAACGAACAATTTTCATATAACTTTTTTTCACATATAACAAATATTTTCCAAGTTATGCACATTTGAAAAATCAAGTAAATTAATTTAAATTTCAATAATTAATTCAGCAGTGGTGTCCGTTTACATAGAAATCAATGTAGCAGCCTAAGGGTTAAGGTGCAGCAAAACCTTGATAAATTGCTACCATTTGTTAAAAGAAATGTTAGCATTATAAAGGGATCGGCAATAAATGTGTTTCTATTGATATTTACTATGTTACAACATATATCGCAAATAGGCGTTTTCAGACAAAATCAACACGAACTTCTTCAGAGTTCGTTACACTTTTCCAACACTAACTCAAACGAACACCGCTCAGGGACCGTAGCATCAGCCTTCCATCATAGGCACATCTGCTTATACTTAATAAAAAATTATGAAAATTAAAAATATAAAACAAACTCGATTCGTACTTGCAGAATCTGGATACCAAGCTGGCCAATGTTCTGACTGCCTTGGAAACTAACTACCAACAAAACAAAGATGCTTGGGTGAGGGAGGAAAAGTACTTCCGCCTGGCTATTATGGCATATGCTTTTGCCTTGGGAGGCAGTTCCCAGACTTCTGACGTTCTACAAAAACTGAAGGACCTTTCCAAACAAGAGAGTAAGTCTTGAACACAAACATAAAAGTTTGTATATCTTTATCAGGATCAGTCTAGTACACAAACATACAAGTGTGTATATCTTTAACAGGATCAGTCTAGTACACAAACATACAGGAGTGTATATCTTTATCAGGATCAGTCTTGTACACAAACATACAAG
>NW_018406293.1:9464-14178 GCF_002113885.1 Mizuhopecten yessoensis | reverse complement strand
CACCAGGTCTATAACTCAGTCCTACACCAGGTCTATAACTCAGTCCTACACCAGGTCTATAACTACGCCCTTCACAAGGAGATCTATAACTCAGTCCTACACCAGGTCTATAACTCAGTCCTACACCAGGTCTATAACTCAGGCCTACACCAGGTCTATACTCAGCCCTACACCAGGTCTATAACTCAGTCCTTCACCAGTTCTATAACTACGCCCTTCACCAGGTCTTTAACTCAGTCCTACACCAGGTCTATAACTCAGTCCTACACCAGGTCTATAACCCAGCCCTTCACCAGGTCTATAACTCAGTCCTACACCAGGTCTATAACTCAGTCCTACACCAGGTCTATAACCCAGCCCTTCACCAGGTCTATAACTCAGTCCTACACCAGGTCTATAACTCAGTCCTACACCAGGTCTATAACTCAGTCCTACACCAGGTCTATTACCCAGCCCTTCACCAGGTCTATAACCCAGCCCTTCACCAGGACTTTATACACAGCTTTTCACCAGATCATTAACCTAGTCCTTCTGATACATTAATAAATTATCTGACACCAGTGTTTTTTTCACTCTTTTCACATTATTTTTAGTACCCTTAAACATAGCTTTGACTTTATCCAGATTGCAGTTTTCTTCAACTTAAAAAAAGAGTCAGCATATTATACAGCTTCATTGGAACCATGTGTAGCAATATGTGTTGGCCAAACCTTAGAATGATTTGAAGAGAAGTGAAATATGTTATCACTTGTATTAATGATGTAAGACATGTATTTAAAAGTGCTGAAGAGGACAGGAAGGGGTGAACAAGAAGATAAGCTCTATTATTATATTCCATGTGAATGATATTATTTATGTAAAGCAGTATACTGTTAATGCTATCCAACTGACACACATTGCACCTCCAATTCAAAAGAGTTTTATCCGAAGAAAATGTGTAAGAGTTTGAAATTACGTTGGACATCAATATGGACATACTAAATGATGGAAATACAATCCCAAGCGGACAATTGCCCCATCCAAAGGATGGATAAAACAAAATCAAAGGCGTGGAAAATGTATTTGTACCAATTAGTGAAGGAATTAGATGTGGTTTATTTTTATCTTGATAGAATTGATAACTTCGTAAATGGATAATGATATATTTTTGTTTGTTGGTGTGTTTGCATGAGACACATTATGTATGTTAGTATATATATCATAACCCTTTGATAGTAATTGTGTGAATTTGTTAATGTCAATCAAAAAGTGAGATTGTTTTTGTGGAAGTTTGTGGAACAAACTTAAGAAAGAGGAGGCATATATGACAGATGAAAAATGGTAGTGAGTAAGATCAGAAGAGTAAGAAGAAGGCAATTAAAAAAGAGATTGTAATTGATAACAAAGGAGATGACCAGGACACACATGGTGGTAGGAACTCAAAGGGAATGGAGTGTGTGGAAATGTCTGTGTGAAGGGTCGGAGGCCAATGGTGTGTGGATGTAAGGTCCATTTAGTATAATGCATTGATAAGTTAATCGTGGTCCTTAGACAGGGAAATGGTCATCAAAAGACTTCTAAAAGAGAAATGTAGCCCCGCCTCCTAGGGATGGAATTAGCCAATAGAATTAGAAGATTTAGTTAAGTAGAAGTAGTGTTAGATTGTCCTTATAATAGGTAGAGATCTAAGGTTGACAGAGTAGAAGGAGAGAGCTGAAAGAGAGAGTCCAAGGACAGAGTCAGAGATAGACAGAGATAGAATTACAGAGATATCTTGGAAAGTGAGATGAAGAGAACTAAAGGAGAAAGAATGGAGATGGAAACCGAAGGGAATGGATTGAACAATTAAGTTTCCATGTATAAGATATGAAGTTGGACTAAAATAAAGGAAGTGGAACTGACATAATGTGTCATCATTTGTAACCTAAAGTTTCCAAGTTAACTAGGGTTCCAAGTGATAACACGTCAGACCAGTGATCACAAGTCGACCGGTGATCACAAGGCAGACCGGTGATCACAAGTCGACCGGTGATATGTGTAAAAAGCATTCTGATCTCTCTGAAGTCTTTCTCTATTGTAGGACACAGTAATTGGACTCCAGGCTATAGCAGAGTTATCTGTCCTGATGGGGAAAGGCGGGACCGGCATGGACATAAACATTGAGTACACTACTGCTGGCGACCAGACACAGACCCTGACAGTCAACGACGGCAACAAGTTCCTCCTACAAAAGAAAAAGGTTTCTGTTATACGAATAAACTGAATAGATACTTTGATAATTGACTTTATAAGCATTAAGTTTGTCCGTGGTCACATTGTACATTGATTAAGGAAAATGTCAGACTCATGCTAATTATTGAAAACTGTGTTCATTTAAAATTGGCATGAGCCTCTCTTATCTTTTTGTCATACAAACAGCTAGTTAAATACACACATTAAGTATTTCTTCATTTAATGCCTATTTGATCTCCCCCCAATGAAGTTAGTGGAGTATACTGGAATCAGGTTGTCTGTCCGTCATGTCATTTTTAGCTCACCGGGTCCGAAGGACCAAGGTGAGCTTATGCCATACTGTGGCATCCGTCCGTCTGTCAACAATTTCTCAAACGACTTCTTCTTCCTAACCACTAATTGGAATTTAACTAAATTTGACTGGAAGCATCCATAGGTGGTGGGGATTCAAAATTGTACAAATGGTGGGGCTGACCCCCCAGGGGACTGAGGGGCGGGGCGAAAAGGGGGCAATTTGGCTATATTGCTTTAAGCGACTTTTTCTCTAGAACAAGGAGATGGATATCAACCATATTTGACTAGAAGCATCCCTAGGTGGTGGAGATTTAAAAAAATTGTACAATTATGGGCTGACCCCTCAGGGGGCTGAGAGGCGGGGTCAAAAGGTGGCAAATTAGCTATATTGCTATAAACGACTTCCGTAGAACTATGCCATGGATATCATATTTGGTCGAAAGCATTCATGGGAGACAGGGATTCAAAATGGTGGGGCTGACCCCCCGGGCTAAGGGGTGGGGCCAAAAAAAGTTTATTTCTTGGATATGGTTGAGATCCCGACCATATAACCATGTATACAATTGCTGAGTATAAAGAAAAGAATGCACATTTGCTTCCAAGATGGCTCTAGGGTCTGTCCCCACCCTTGGAGACATAGTCCCTTGGCCATAACTTTAAACAGTTGAGATCCCCACCCCAAAACTATGTATACAAATGCTGGGCATAAAAACACGAATGCAGTCATGATATAAGAATTAGACCCCGGGGTCTGACAGTCACAGCTTGGAAACAGTTGAGATCCCCACCCTATAACCATATATACAATTGCTGAGTATAAAGAGATGAACGCACATATGCTTCCAGGATGGCCTTGGGGACTGCCCCACCCTTGGAGACTTAACCCCTGGGTCATAACTTCGAAATGGTTAAGATCTCCACCCCAAAACTATATATACAATTGTTGGGCATAAAGAGACAAATGCAGTCATGATATTAGAATTGATCCCAGGGTCTGCCCCACCCTTGCAGACTTAACTCCTGGGTCATAACTTTGAAATGGTTGAGATCTCCACCCCAAAACTATATATACAAATGCTAGGGGAAAAAGGGACAAATGCAGTCATGATATTAGAATTAATCCTGGGTCCTAGCCACAACCCTAGGGACCTAGTTTCTGAGTCACAGCTTGGAAACAGTTGAGATCCCCACCCCATAACAATACGTAAAATTGCTGGGCATGAAAAATCTAATACAGATATGCTACAAGGATTGGCCGTGGGGTCTGGCATATTCCCTTGGATCTTATTGAGAGAATATTTTGCCATGATTGCTTAGGTATCCAGGGGAGCGATATAGGCCCTCTGGGCCTCTTGTTTATGAGTGGTATGCCCCTTTTATGATATTGTTGAATTTCTCATGTTTTCTTGATAAAAATGTGTCGAGCCCTAGGTTTATGATAGTTGTTGTGTATGAAGTACGTTTAAATAAGGGAATGAAGTTTGTTCAAATAAATGACCTTGCCCTGTTTTCAAATTCACAGATGTTAAATGTTTTAAAATGTTAAAACAACATCTGTATGACCTTAGGAATAGCTTGCTGGTGCAAAGATCCAACTGCACTGTTAACTGAAAAAATGAAAACTGCTTGATTTAAAAGACGTGACTTCAATGGAATTGAAATAAAACTGAAAGTAAATCTATTGAATATCTCTCTGTTTTAGTTGTAAACATGAGATTTATAGGTACAAGGGGTAGTAAGTAAACCAAGTCTTTCTGGTAACTCTGAAATTCTGTATATACAGAAAATGAAGCCATGTTCTAAAGTGAAATGTGAAAATCAGTCACCATTACAATTGTGACACGGTATCAGTCACCATTACAATTGTTATATGGTATCAGTCACCATTACAAATGTGACACGGTATCAGTCACCATTACACTTGTGACACTGTATTAGTCATAATGTCAGAGGTAGCTACTGGTTGTTGGTTTTTCTTTTTATTAAGAGATACAAATATGAAGCTATAGAAGATACCACTACAAGAACTGCTCAGTTCTTGGTATCAGTCCTGTTCATCTCAACAAGATTGCAGACAAATAGTCATGAACTTCTGTCAATCATAACATGTATATGATACTTGTGATATTTTTTTTAATAAATATGATTTCCTAAAGATCAGAATTAAATTTGTACATACTTGTGTTTGTACATTGACTTGTATTTGTAC
>NW_018406293.1:6877-6948 GCF_002113885.1 Mizuhopecten yessoensis | reverse complement strand
ATATACTTGTATTTGTAAAGACTTGTATTTGTACATACAGTACTTTTATTTGTAAAGACATGTATTTGTAT
>NW_018406293.1:2660-2820 GCF_002113885.1 Mizuhopecten yessoensis | reverse complement strand
TAGTCTGCAAGCATTGAGTTAACATCAAAACATTTAGTCTGCAAGGATGAGTTAACATCAAAACATTTAGTCTGCAAGCATTGAGTTAACATTGAATCATTTAGTCTGCAAGCATTGAGTTAACATTGAATCATTTAGTCTGCAAGCATTGAGTTAACAT
>NW_018406293.1:1170-2562 GCF_002113885.1 Mizuhopecten yessoensis | reverse complement strand
GAACACTATATTTACCTGTGTGACCTGAACACTATATTTACCTGTGTGACATGTACACTATATTTATCTGTATCACCTGTACACTATATTTACCTGTGTCACCTGAACACTATATTTATCTGTATCACCTTTTCACTATATTTATCTGTATCACATGTACACTACATTTATCTGTGTGACCTGAACACTATACTTATCTGTGTGACCTGTACACTATATTTACCTGTGTGACATGTACACTATATTTACCTGTGACCTGAACACTATATTTACCTGTGTGACCTGAACACTATATTTATCTGTGTGACCTGTACACTATATTTATCTGTGTCACCTATACACCATCTTTATCTGTGTGACTTGAACACTATATTTACCTGTGTGACATGTACGCTATATTTATCTGTATCACCTGTACACTATATTTACCTGTGTGACTTGTACACTATATTTACCTGTGACCTGAACACTATATTTTCCTGTGTGACCTGTACACTATATTTACATGTGTGACCTGTACACTATATTTACCTGTGTGACCTGAACACTATATTTACCTGTGTGACATATACACTTTATTTATCTGTAACATATGACTATATTTATCTGTGTGACATTTAAACTATATTTATCTGTGTCACCTATACACCATATTTATCTGTGTGACTTGAACACTATATTTACCTGTGTGACCTGAACACTATTTTTATCTGTGTGACATGTACCCTATATTTACCTGTGTGACATATACACTTTATTTATCTGTAACATATGACTATATTTATCTGTGTGACATAAACACTATATTTACCTGTGTGACATGTACACTATATTTACATGTGTGATTTGTACACTATATTTACATGTGTGACCTGTACACTATATTTACCTGTGTGACCTATACACTATATTTACATGTGTGATTTGTACACTATATTTACATGTGTGACCTGTACACTATATTTATCTGTGTTACCTGTACGCTATATTTACATGTGTGATTTGTACACTATATTTATCTGTGTGACCTGTACACTATATTTACCTGTGTGACCTATACACTTTATTTACCTGTGTGACCTGTACACTATATTTACCTGTGTGACCTGAACACTATATTTACCTGTGTGACATATACACTATATTTACCTGTGTGACCTGAACACTATATTTATCTGTGTGACCTAAAAACTATATTTATCCGGTGACCTGTACACTATATTTACCTGTGTGACCTGAACACTATATTTACCTGTGTGACATATACACTATATTTACCTGTGTGACCTGAACACTATTTTTATCTGTGTGACATGTACCCTATATTTACCTGTGTGACATATACACTTTATTTATCTGTAATATATGACTATATTTACATGTGTGACCTGT
>NW_018406293.1:0-287 GCF_002113885.1 Mizuhopecten yessoensis | reverse complement strand
GTGTCACCTGTACACTATATTTACATGTGTGACCTGTACACTATAGTTATCTGTGTGACATGTACACTATATTTATCTGTATCACCTGTACACTATATTTACATGTGTGACCTGTACACTCTATTTATCTGTGGCATCTGTACACTATATGTATCTGTGTCACCTGTACACTTTATTTACCTGTGTGACCTGTACACTATATTTATCTGTGGCATCTGTACACTATATTTATCTGTGTGACATGTACACTATATTTACATGTGTGACCTGTACACTATATTTATCTG
>NW_018406292.1:4182-4512 GCF_002113885.1 Mizuhopecten yessoensis | reverse complement strand
TCAAAACACAGAGATGATAGAACATGGAAACAGAGTATCACAACATAGAGATCATAGAACATTGAAACAGAGTCTCACAACACAGAGATCATAGGACATGGAAACAGAGTATCACAACACAGTGATGATAGAACATGGAAACAGATCTAGAGTATCACAACACAGAGAGGATAGAACATGGAAACAGAGCATCACAACACAGAGATCATAGAACATGGAAACAGAGTCTCACAACACAGTGATGATAGATCATGGAAACAGATCTAGAGTATCACAACACAGAGATGATAGAACATGGAAACAGAGTCTCACAACACAGTGATGATAGAA
>NW_018406292.1:3523-3818 GCF_002113885.1 Mizuhopecten yessoensis | reverse complement strand
GATGATAGAACATGGAAACAGAGTATCAGAACACAGAGATGATAGGACATGGAAACAGAGTCTCAAAACCCAGAGATAATAGAACATGTAAACAGACAGAGTATCACAACACAGTGATGATAGAACATGGAAACAGTCTCAAAACACAGAGATGATAGAACATGGAAACAGTCTCAGAACACAGAGATCAAAGGACATGGAAACAGAGTATCAGAACACAGAGATCATAGAACATGGAAACAGTCTCAGAACACAGAGATCAAAGGACATGGAAACAGAGTCTCAAAACACAGAT
>NW_018406292.1:0-287 GCF_002113885.1 Mizuhopecten yessoensis | reverse complement strand
CAAAACACGGAGATAATAGAACATGGAAACAGAGTCTCAAAACACAAAGATCATAGAACATGGAAACAGAGTATCACAACACAGAGATAATAGAACATGGAAACAGAGTATCAGAACACAGAGATCATAGAACATGGAAACAGAGTATCACAACACAGTGATGATAGGACATGGAAACAGAGTCTCAAAACACAGAGATGATAGAACATGGAAACAGAGTATCACAACACAGTGATGATAGGACATGGAAACAGAGTCTCAAAACACAGAGATGATAGAACATGGAA
>NW_018406291.1:16974-17362 GCF_002113885.1 Mizuhopecten yessoensis | reverse complement strand
TACTATCTCTAGGTCGTTTTAGGTCGTAAAGTGATATATGAGGTAGATACTATTCGGAGTCTAGGTTATAACTGACCAATGGAAATCATAAATAATGGCACTTAGTTATATCTGCACCACATTCTACATCTCTGACATTTTTGCATTCAAAGTGTACATAAAAATGTCAATATTCATTTTTATCTTACCTTAGTGTCCTTGATGTTGCTGTTGTCCTGTAGCTGGCTGGTGTCCTCCTGATGGTGGGGGATGTTGGTGCCCTTCACCCTCACCTCTACAGACGCTGTCCACACAATGACGTTCGTTTGCATCACAATGAAGGACATCGTTAGCTCCACAGTCGTCTTTGGAGCCACATTCTGCAAACAAGAAAGGGCCAAAATATTAC
>NW_018406291.1:16335-16430 GCF_002113885.1 Mizuhopecten yessoensis | reverse complement strand
AAAGGATTTATCAACAGACCTATGCATAACGTACCCATTGTACTATGTCTTACGGCCATGTCATATATAAGATAATGCACAAATATAAGATAAAC
>NW_018406291.1:15815-16129 GCF_002113885.1 Mizuhopecten yessoensis | reverse complement strand
TAATTTGACGAGATATGGCCAGCCTTTTATACCTTGTGGATGGCTTAAATATGTGACACTGCAAGCTGTTCATTGACAGGCATATCCCAAGACCAATCTTTTGAACTTTCTCATACCAAAAATAAATGCGCAGGGTCAAGAACATGATTGACATGATTTAAAAGGAACGCTCAGTTAAGATTAAGGGCGTATGAATACATTTTGTACATGTAGTTCACAGCAGGGAAACTAGATCTCAAGTGCTTCCAACTAGCCAGCAAAGAAGAAACTTTTATTTATTTTTTATTTTTTTTAGGACAAAATAAGATGTTTTA
>NW_018406291.1:10237-14972 GCF_002113885.1 Mizuhopecten yessoensis | reverse complement strand
AACTAAACATCGCAGTGCAGCTGAAAGACGATCGAACATATACAAAGAGCTGTGGTTTCAAACGGCCTTTTGTGAGAACCCCAAGGAATCTTATTATATCCAGATTAATACTGATTACCGAAGTATACGGTAATTAAATTTATTGAAGCCATTATGGAAGTTTGATGTTTGATAGCATAAGGTCACAAGAGTTTTCTTTCTTGATAAATCTGAAGTATAACAGGATGTTGGAGTTATCTTTCTTTGTATTGAAATCTACAGATAGTTTCCCATAATTCCATGTTATTGGGTGAATTTCCGGATTGTTTAGTCATATTTTGGAAGACAAGCCATGAATATGTGTGCACAACAAAAAAATTGAATTCCCACCCTCCCGACCCCTATTAAACATTTGTGAATTTTCTTTAGGGAATTGCTTTACAATAGTAAAATTAATTATGAAAGCATATTATGATTTATTATGTACCATTACGTACATAACTTTCCAGCAATTTCAAGATGTTTAGCACTTGGGAAGTGAGCGCACATACTGCTTTAGTTTTGTTTCTTTCAGTTTACACCAAATTCATCATGGATTTCTGGAATGCCTGGCAGGGACATTATAAGTCTGCTTAGTGTGTGTGGCCGGCATTAACTGCAGAATCATTCTGGAAATGTGTAGTGTTTTTATTTTTCTCAATTGGACTGTTAGTATAGTCTTCGGACAAATATCCTGGTGGAGAGGTGTAANCTGGTTGAGAGGTGTAAGTCTTATTACCAAAGAAATCTTGTTATTAGATTCAAAGTTAATTTGTGCCCAATATATTGGCCAGTGACTGTGGACAGTGGGCAGAATTGTTAAATGATTTGCATAAATCATTCATGATTATACTGTGTACATGACTTCAACTAGTTTTCTTTGTCACATATTTGCTGTTTAATTAAACATGGCGGAATTCTGGCAAGTTGGCAACATAACATGTTTCAATAAGCAAATATCCTATCTTATTAAGGTGGTACATTTATCATGGGTGGGGCTGCTTGGTTTTCCCAAGGGACATAAATCAGTGGTAATGTAATAAAGGGGAGATAACTCTGGCAGGAGATCGATAGATCCAAGGAAGTTATGTGTTGGCCTGCACGGAATTCCCATGGGGCTCATATTGGTTAATAGGCAACTGCTTGGAGCACGGCGTGCTTTGCACAAGGGTTGTGTTCGCCTGGTTTCCCAGGGAACGGTCCTATCTGGTTGCTGTTTTGTCCGGTCACCATGCTGGTGGGCATACAGCTGGAGATATCAAGCTTTGCCAGAGTTCTAGATATGCTTATTGATACATGTTACAGCCATCTAGTTTTTTAAATCTGTGGCCTTCAATCCCATTACTGTGTTGGAGTTGTTTGTTTTAGAATAATGGTCTTGAGATAATTAGAATTGAGAAAAATGTTAATAGTCTTATATGATGTCAACTAGGACAGTATTCCCATAATGGTGACTCTTGAAATGTCTGTTCCGTGACTTTGAAGGTAAGTATTCCTTTACTGCTTCTATGTCTATCTTTTTTTTTCATTCAGTCGGCATCACAAAACATATTCTTTTTGTGACCTTTATCTCTACCCTCTATCAAGTGATTTAGTTAAAACATGTTGCTTAGTGCAAGTAAACTTTACGATAAAATTGCTGTTACAATTAGAGAATTGTTGAAAACAGATTTTTAAATAAACCTTTTGCACCAGCTTGCTTGGAACCTCCGTGTTCCGGAATCTTAGATCACTGTGTATGCAAACTTAACGGTTTACAGGCTGTCCGCGCGACTGGCCCACTTTTTTCCCACTACTTCCGTAAATCGATTATTATTAGGAGCCATTAGGCGTTCTGCACAAAAGTCCAAAGCATACATACGGCACCGATGCTTGCACGTCAAGTACAGCATCTCTTTTCCTGGATTGACAATGTTGGGAGAGTGAGCTGTTCTATAAATTTAACTAGTGACCGAACTCAATAAAGACAAACTGTCATCGTATATAAGCTTGTAAGCTAACCGAAGGGATATGCAATTACAGCAGCATATTTTAATGTAAGTAATTTCTGTTTGTTATGTATTTTTATCGAATCATTCTTTCATGGTGACGGTTGATCTCTGTTTTATGATACGATATGTTCATTTAACAATCTTGTCTTGATAAAGGGGCGGATCGCCCTGAGAATTAAGACAAAAAGCATTGTCTGCCCCGTCGTTATTACTTCTTTATCCATATTTAGATATATTCAATATATTTTATTAAGTGCATCCTTTTTTTTACAAAACAAAACGAACAAGACAGAACATATTTGTATCACGATATCTAATCCGAATATATTTGTCTGGTGATTTATGAGCTTGATTTAAAAGCAAGTGTAAGCCATTGCCCGATAAATATAAACACGACACGTCAAAAAGATAATTAATTAGGCATTAATTTGAACAGATAAGTGAATAAAATGACAACTCAATAAGCAACACTCTCGGGTGGAACATCATCTGAAGAAGAAAACCAATTATTTAGACCAACAAAACGAAAGAACATACGTATAATGTGTTTTGCGTAAAATACCCGAACTCATGAATGTTTGTATAGCATAGTCAAAACCAGGCATAGTAAGCGTCGAGAAAAAAGTGAATTCTGAATGCAATTGTGTGCATTTGTGTAACCAGAATCTTTTTAATTCAGTCTATGTAAAACATGAACACAATAAAATACACTTAGCCAATGTCGTCGAAATGAAATGTTTTGGAATATTGTCATAATATTATATTTTGTTTACTATCTCTAAGTCGTTTAAGATCGTAAAGTGATATATGAAGTACATACTATTCGGAGTCTAGGTTATAACTGACCAATGCCAATTATAAATAATGGCACTTAGTTATATCTGCACCACATTCTACATCTCTGACATTTTTGCATTCAAAATGTACATAAAAATGTCAATATTCATTTTTATCTTACCTTAGTGTCCTTGATGTTGCTGTTGTCCTGTAGCTGGCTGGTGTCCTCCTGATGGTGGGAGATGTTGGTGCCCTTCACCCTCACATCTACAGACGCTGTCCACACAATGACGGTTATTTGCATCACAATGAAGGTCATCGTTAGCTTCACAATCGGCTTTGGAGCCACATTCTGAAAACAAGAAAGCGCCAAAATATTACCAGGAATAATAGAATGCACAGCGATGCATGTGTGATATTTTTACATCCAAATATTATGCAACAAATCTTTCGAAATTGTGACAATAAAACCTGCTCTTTACTTGAGATGTTAGATTTAGGAGAAACGCATTAATTTCGCCGAAACCCCCCCAGAGATATTCAGAGAAAGGAGAAAATAGAAACGTTTTCTTAGACATGAAGATTTATGGTGTGAATCATACGTACGTATATCATAGTTGTTGTGTAGGACGCATGTGCACAAATGAGTGCCTTGTATGGTAACACACTCCTTTTCTCCATGGTGACAGTTTGTATTATCGCAATCATCCTTATGGACACATGTTTCGCCAACTGCGAGCACCACTGTAAGTTATTGAATATCATATAAACATAAATGTATCGAGCACACAGAAACAGATAGATTTATATAAATATATTAGTAAATACGATCACAATGGAACTGCAAGGTATCCAAAAAAAGGATTTATCAACAGACCTATGCATAACGTACCCATTGTACTAAGTCTTACGGGCATGTCATATATATGATAATGCACAAATATAAGATAAAAGTATAAATAAATGTATGGAGCACACAGAAACATATTAGTTAATATAAATATCTTTTACGATCAACAATGGACATACAACGTGTCGAAAAATGATTTATCAACCGCAAATAGCATCTTTTATCACATAACTGACCCATTTTACTATGTCATAAGGCCATGTTATATATATGGTAAAACACACGTGTAACACAACATAAAGGTTTTACGATTGGTCAAAACAAACCTGTACAAAGTCATCGAATAACACGTAACTGATTTGAAAGATTTTGTTTTTCAAATAATGAATGTTTTACGATAAATGGAATCTTAATTGAGTATCCATGTCATATTGAATCTATTTAACGCGTTCAATAATTTTATATGACACGTACGAGTTTACATCGCCTATAGACTCATATCAAATTATTGAACTCGTTAAATGAATTCAATATTGCATGGATACTCATGTAAGATCCTCTTTATACTAAAGGCTGAAATTATTCGTTCAGTGATTGTGAACTACGACATTCTCCTAATCCCAGCTTTCAACAGGATACATTGGCGCACCTTTTCTCGTGCACTTTTACCTTTATTAAACGCGCCGAATATTTGTTACATGTTTTTAACCATTTGATGTGCTTAATACATTATTGCTTTTTTTCATCCGTCAATATATTCCATTTAAGTATTATACATATTTGTCTTAAGTTTGATCAGGTTAACGAGTGTATGTAGGCTTCATTCTATATGTAATGTGTTTTGTATATATACAGGAAATAGGGAGTTTTGAAAATATCTAAATTTATAAATATATCAAATATATATTTGTGGGCTGTATTATTAATCCCTACGCATGTACTTTTTCTAACTTATTTCAAAAAAATAATTTGAAATTAAAAGGATGGAAATTACATATAAACTTTCGTTGAGGCAACCAGACTGACCTAACAACACTATAATGAAATTAATAACATCTTTAAAAAGTCAATAGTAAGGAAATATTGTCCGAATACTTTT
>NW_018406291.1:1170-5659 GCF_002113885.1 Mizuhopecten yessoensis | reverse complement strand
CCTTCTTCTGTCTGCTTATCGAAGTACGCCACACCCTGCGACAGGATTTACACCAAACCTGTTGATGCTGGGTAGGGAGGTCCATTCTCCTCCCGAGCTGATCTACATGGATCCGGATATTTCGCGTTCCTCTGATGACGCACCCACCTACCTCGACCGGATGTTAGAGGGTATGCACATTACAGAGGAATTAGCTAGGAAAACATTGAGGGCTTCAAAGGTACATCAGAAAAAAGTATATGATCTACGGGCTAGGGGAAGAGAGTACCACGTCGGGGATCTTGTATACGTGAAGAACCAATCACGATCTGTTGGACAATCTCCGAAACTCCAATCTGTTTGGAATGGTCCTTTTGTGATCACCAAGAAATTTGGTCCGGTCGTGTATGAGGTCCGTGGCCGCAAGAAGGCTTCAGTTCTTCACCATGACCGGCTAAAACAATATTTGTCTGAGGTCATCCCGGCCTGGGTTACCAAGATAAAGCATGATCTTGGTACCTCCTCTCTCCCAACGATTGCTGAGGAAGACCATCTTCCAACCATGGATAAGAAGTTCGGGACAGAGGAAAACCACCACGAGTCGCAGAACAGCCAACAATCGCTGAAAGCCAGTTTACCAGAGGAAGAGCCAAAGACACCTGTGCCAACTGGGATGTGTTCACAGCGAACCATCTCAGATGAACCATCCCGGTCCTCGCGTTACGGCCGGGCATATAAGCAGCCTACCAAGCTTGACCTTTAGCAGGAGCTAAAGGAGCCTGGAAGGGGGTGGTGTAATGCGGATTTACCTCTTCCGGAAATCGGGGTCCGGTCCCCGGATTTGATGTTAGACGCGGAAGCACGTTATCCGGGGTTCGTTGAGTTTTACCGCCATTAAAAGGTTGCACTGAAAACTCGGACGATCTTTGTGTTGTTATTGAAGAACACAGCCAGCCATCCGGCATAACAATATATATATTTCATAACTATTGCCAACGCGGAAATTTATTTATCACGATCAATTTAAAGGATCAGAACGAGAACATTTCCACACGTAAAACTTTTGCCATTTTTACATAAGAATCAGTAATTGATTCTTATATAGATTGATTCTTATATAGATTGATTCTTATAGATTGATTCTTATATAGATTGATTGTTATATCAAGACTTACCACAAGCTGCCAGAACGAAGCAGGTAAGAGTGTTCATTGTGTCTTGTAAGTCTTTTCTCGTTAGATAACAAGCCGCAATTTGACGAGATACGTCCAGCCTTTTTATACTTTGTGTATGGCTACAATGCATGTCATTGCAAGCTGTTCATTAACAAAATTATCCCAAGTCTGAGCTCTTGACGTACTTATACCAACAATAACCAGTTATGTGGTCACGCAAGGTCAGAAACATGATTGGCATTAAAAGAAAAGTTCTATCTAGATACTCATAACATGTATGATTAATCCCCAACAGTGAAAGAATGTGTTATTGATTCGAGCGTGCTCGAAATTACACAAATGTGGTTTGTAGTGTACATCGTCAATAAAAACAATACTGAGTAAATTGCAGATCGAATGAATTGAAATGGATATATCATTTGAATAAACACACTCATTTTCTTATCTATTGATTCCACCATGAAACACTTTATTGAATGATAGGGAAAAATGTACCTACCCCTTCCCCTACAAATTAGAAAACTGTTTTTGTTTTTAAAACAGTCAATTTCACATGGAGGTGTTTCTGTTAATAGTGGCGCAGATCATTAGAAATTAATCGATACACATGAAGTGGGTTAAAGCAGGTTTATTCCAGTTTTTTGAATAACCCTTATGCAGAAGATGCGGAAGAAAATACCAAGGATACTGCACAACAACAGTATCACTAATTATCTGTGTAATTAATACATTTACGTTACGCGAGTATCAGAGTTACACCATATATATGTTAAATAATCATTAACAATTAAATTTTCATAACCAACATCTGGAAATTTATATCAAATTTACATGAGACTCGCCCGTTTCACGTTTCTAAATACGATTACCAAGATCAGTTGCCACATATAGATTGTTTATCTAACATGTGTCTGGCTCTTGGTGTATCTCTGTGATCTGACAAATATATTGAAACACTTAGTCGCGATAACAACATATGTCAAGTAATGTGAAGAATACTGAGTTGTTTTGAACTGCAAAAAGATATGTTTTTTTCTCATCCACGTGTCCTAGGATAACCGAGTAGATTATTTGGTAAGGAAAGTGATGGTTAGTGTGTAACATTACCTGAACAAACAGATTTCCAGTAAATGGTTAAACTTCTGTGACATGATTTCACATTTAATTGATCTTATTGGTCTTATAATTGAACAAATCATTTATGTAATAGTCAACTCGTGTTTGCCCGAATTAAGCTGAATTGTCGAGGGTCCGTGAAATAAAAATTAAATAAAACATAATTGATTTGTTTTTAAGTTTATCAAATTGATTGATTATTTTTCCGTTTCAAAATTTAAAAGAGGATGTTTTTCATAACAAAAATATTTTGAATAAGACGTTATGGTGTCCTATCTCAATTTTTAGGTATATACAATGGTAACATATTTGTGCTCAAAAATTATTTTTGGATACCAAGACTATTGTTTTAAATTAAGCATGTCGACAAATGCATATAACACCAACAGGAGACTTTATTGGTGTCCTTTTTGCTTCTATCAAATGTGTCTGTCGTTGTTTTGGAAAAGAAATATCTTAAAAACTTATATCTTTTGCCTTGCATTTATTATTTATTAACAATAGTGGATTCTCCGATGTAAAAAGATCTCAATGATACCAAACCGTCGTTTTTATCAGTACATGTCACACATGGCAGTGGCGTTTCCATTCTTACAGTGCTAGCATGCACGCGTCGGTTCACTTATCACACGCGTTTAATTAACGTCAGCGAAATTGTATATGATGTGAAATTAGTGACTACACGACTTATCCTCTAAAACCATATACGATATGCTATGTTCAAAAAATCCAAATAATTCATCTACTGCATTTGATACAATGTCTATTGATAAGAGGACCTACTTACAAATGCATCATGTGCATATAAGCTAAACTAATCAAAATCTTATTTTCCGTCAAAAATAATAATTCTGTACCTGCATGAGAAGGTTTCGGGTCGTTAACTTTTGGAGTTTATAGTCGAGGATACGCAAGTGTACAGTCGTCACCTGGTTATCAATAGCTATGAAAAATACGTGTCGGGTGATACAGTTGCGTACAACGAGAGGAAGTGATACATCAACCACTATTTATATGTACGATCATAATTTGATTGGAAATTTTAAAAGAGTAATAGTGGGAATTTATGAAGCCATATACTTAAACATTAAAAAGTGGTTCAAATCTCTATAAATTAAACCACAAAAATGTTTTTTATTGTGCTATGTACGTCATATAAAAAGGTAAAACATATCTGGTGCCTTTGTTCTATTTTTGTTGAAGAACGGTAGTCTATAGTCCGAATTATCTGACGTTTTATCGACTTTTTTTATATCGGTCTGTCGTCGATTAACGTCAGAACTGCGGCCCTCTATAATATGCGGGAAATAAGCGACCCGGAATCGGGTCGCTCTTCAAACTGATATTTTAGAAACAAATCGTCACTTTCACACACGTGTCGCACATGTATTTAGTATTAATCAATGATGTCTTCCCCATTATATAAAAATAACATTACTGAGCTGATGTTTGAGCAATCTTGTGTTAAAATTCCATGTTACAACGTCAAGGCATTTCGTAACGAACAAACAAGGACAGTTATATATTTTTGATTTTCATGTACTTAAGTATTGTGTTTGTTATCGTGAATGATTACTAATTTATGTATTCAATGATAAAGTTATTACCTTATCTTGAAATTAAATTTGAAATGTATACGATCGGAACACTTTGTTACAACATGCTACAAGAAAACCTGATTTTTATGCTTTGCCTTTGCATTAATTTTGCATATATTACAAGTGAATGCAATACTCATTTCGTGTAGCTTTCATATCTGTGATTGGCTAACAACACTTCACGATCCATACATGTTTTGGCACTATGGGATATTCCTAAAGAAACGTTTGTTTAGATATCGTATCGACAGGACAAATGGCAAGTTTACACTTCCGAAAGACGACGACTGACGACTATGATGATGTCGTTTCTTTAAATGAAAATGTGTACGATGGACTCGATTACATTCCAAATCGGTATCATCAGTATTTAGACATTTTCACTGGTTTTGGAGGACACATTGGCGAGGAAATGGTATTAAATTGCGCTTAATTGTGTGTGTGTTTTCCTTACGTGAATGTATTGTTATATCTATTCTTACAAGGATTTTAGTATATTAATCGTAATTGATATACAATATAAGAAACATAGATCATAAATAACGTTTGTCTAAAACGATAATTATGTATTTATTAATATTGGTAATAACAACATATAAACTATAATTTCCCCTTCATAAA
>NW_018406291.1:0-287 GCF_002113885.1 Mizuhopecten yessoensis | reverse complement strand
ATTGTCATATAACATTTATGTACGATGATCACGCGAATGTTTTTTAAAAAAAATGCTTCAATAAGTAATACATTTATATAGCGTACTACTTCTTACAGTTTTAAACTGTCGGTTTCACACAATGCAAAATGTGTTCATTTTGAATGATACGTTTTGAAATAAATTTAAAGAATAATTTGAAATAATTGCAAACCAAAATAATGTGGAATTACAAAATAGCATCTTTATTTTCACGCCCCATCAACTCTTTTCTATCTGTTAAAGAATATATCAATTTCAAAACAACA
>NW_018406290.1:52795-115125 GCF_002113885.1 Mizuhopecten yessoensis | reverse complement strand
GAGGCTGCTGAGGAGGCTTCCGGATATTTTTAAATATCGCAAGTGCCTTTAATTTATTATCAAGATAGAAAACGACAGCACTAATGATACTTATGTTTTTTTATAGTTCTTTTAAAACCTTTGTCCTTGGTTATTGGATTTGGACAATCTCCTACGGGCGAAACATGTTGATTGTTAGGATGTTATTTCTAATTTTATGATTTAAGTGTTTACCTTATCTATATGTCTATCAACAGTGTCTCAAAGCGTTGGTGACCTACATTCCTTCCCAGATTGTACAGGAGTTAACATGATGGGCGCCACATGTGATTGCGGTAACCCTCGCAACAAATAGCCACACCTTCGCTGATTTGTTTTAGTGTCTCTTTGGTGACTGTTTTTGGGCGTAACACAAAATCTGAAAACTAGTTATCCCTTAGGTTATTTAGGGAACTACGTTAATGGTTAATGGTTAATTCACACCCCTGCAGGTAGGGAATCGGGAAAAGAATACACTTGCTGTTGTCCACTATAGTATAGAGGAGGCGACTAATGAGTAACCCCCCTGCATATTTGAGTTATGCTTTGGTGTCCTCTATTTGGGGACACAAAAGCGACCAAAATAAATCTGCTGGGCCCATTGCAATATTTGAAACCTTTATCTTTCTTTATACTTCTAACTACCTTTTATTCCCTAGCACCTTGCTTGGTAACATCACTGAAGAACCACAACACTTAAACGGGTATTTATACACATTCTAAAACCTTGTCGATACATTTGACTTTTACAAGGTTTTAGAAATGCTGAATTTTAGTGTAGTGGTTATTCACTGATGTTATGCATAACTCAAAATCTCGAAATTTTGTAAATGCGGACTCATTTTGTACATGGAATCGGGGTGGTCGTCATTTATTGTAAACAACATCTTTGTTCTTTTGGTTCAGGTATCACACCATCATTCTTTGATTCTTAACCATTCACAGCACTCCTTATAATAAGTAAGCATATTCATGTTAATGATCCTACTTGTTACGTACTTATCGCTGCACCTCTTAAGGGACACTGATAGTTTCGCGTATATATGCATTAATATTACTGCATGCAAGGATATGATTCGTTGTACTTTTCAATATCTTTTTCCAGTCAGCTTATACTTTTCATTGATAAAGTAGATAACCGACCATGGAGTCAAGGTCTTTCCTTCACGGGAGAGGATTTTGTCAAGTGAAGAATTATTAGCTCACCTGGTCCGAAGGACCAAGGTGAGCTTATGCCATACCGTGGCGTCCTTCGTCCGTCCGTCAATACGTCAACAATTTCTTTAAACGACTTCTTCTTCTTAATCACTGGTTGGAATTAAACTAAATTTGACTGGAAGCATCCCTAGGGGGTGGGGATTCAAAATTGTACAAATGGTGGGGCTGACCCCCCAGGGTGCTGAGGGGCGGGGCCAAAAGGGTCAATTTGGCCATATTGCTTTAAGCGACTTCTTCTCTGGAACTAAGAAGTGGATATCAACCATATTTGACTGGAAGCATCCCTAGGTGGTGGTGATTTAAATTTGTACAAATGGTGGGGCTGACTCCCCAGGGGGCTAAGGGGTGAGGCCAAAAGGGGGCAATTTGGCTATATTGCTACAAACGACTTCTTCTGTAGAACTGTGCACTGGATATCAATCATATTTGATCAAAAGCATTCCTGGGAGGCAGGGATTTAAAATTGTACAAATGGTGTGGCTGACCCCCAAGGGTGCTCAGGGGCAGGGCCAAAAAGGGTATTTGGCTATACTGCTTTAAGTGACTTCTTCTCCGGAACTAAGCTATGGATATCAACCTTATTTGAGTGGAAGCATCTCTAGGCGGTGGAGATTCAAAATTGTACAAACGGTTGGGCTGACCCCCCAGGGGTCTGAGGGGCGGGGCCAAAAGGGGGGCAATTTGGTTATATTGCTAAAAAAAGACTTCTTCTGCAGAAATATGCCATGGATATTGATCATATTTGGTCGGAGGTATTCATGGGAGGCCGGGATTCAAAATTGTTCAAATGGTGGGGCTGACCCCCCGGGCTAAGGGGTGGGGCCAATAAACTTTATTACTTGGAAATGGTTGAGATTCCCACCATATAACCATATATACAATTGCTGAGTATAAAGAGAAGAATGCACATTTGCTTCCAGGATGTCCCTAGGGTCTGGCCCCACCCTTGGAGACATAGTCACTGGGCCATAACTTTAAAACGGTTGAGATCCCCACCCCAAAACTATATATACAAATGCTGGGCATAAAGAGACGAATGCAATCATGATATCAGAATAGACCCTGGGGTCTGACCGAACCCCTATGGACGTAGTTTCTTAGTCACAGCTTGGAAACAGTTGAGAGCCCCACCCTATAACCGTATATAAACAATTGCTGAGTATAAAGAGATGATTGCACATATGCTTCCAGGTTGGCCTTGGGGACTGCCCCACCCTTGGAGACTTAACCCCTGGGTCATAACTTTGAAACGGTTGAGATCTCCACCCCAAAACTATATATACAAATGCTTGGCAAAAAGAGACAAATGCAGTCAAGATATTAAAATTGATCCTGGGGTCTGGACACAACTCCAGGGACCTAGTTTCTGAGTCAAAGCTTGGAACCAGTTGGGATCCCCACCCCATGACCATACACATAAAATTGCTGGGCAGGAAAATCTAATATAGCTATGCTACAAGGATTGGCCTTGGGGTCTGGCATATTCCCTTGATCTCATTTGGAGAATAGTTTGCCATGATTGCTTAGGTATCCAGGTGAGCGATACAGGCCCTCTGGGCCTCTTGTTATTTATTTGTTTTCGGGATCTTTTCTTTGGTAGCAGAGCTTTCGCTAAATTTGTGGAGAAATCACAGAGGCGTTCACTTTGATTAATAACAAGTTTACATAATCAACAACATAATTATTACATCATAAACATAACAATACAGGACAATGTGTGTGTGTGGCGCAAATTACAACTTCGCCTACACATGTCACAACGACCCAAGGGGTCCAACGCGTCGCGTATTGTATACGTAAAACACATACAGTCAATAACGGGTATACGTATCACACATAACGCACAGTACCTTGGACGTGTTCAACGCAATGACTATACTTCTGACTGTTCCAGCATCCTTGGAAAATCGAGAGTTCGCCATGTTCACCGTCTTCTTCGCCGTCTTCCCGCTATCTTTGTAAGTAGATATCTGAGAGTGTTCATGTGTGCTCTCCATGTCTGCGTATGTTTAAGTATGTCGTCAACATAGTGGTCAATGTACTGGCTTCCTTCCAGCATCTTACTCATCATCCGGTTAAATGTCGCACCAGAATTCACCAGTCCAAACGGTAGTTTAAGGAACTGGTAACACCCGCTGTTTGTCGTAAATGCTGTCATTGGTCGTGATCCTTTCTCCACAGGAATTTGCCAGTATCGCTTACTAAGATCCAGTTTTGAAAAGAACAGGTCTTTATCGAGCCGTGTCATAATATCCTCTATATCATCCATAGGTTCTGGGTCGAATTTGGTAACTGCATTCAAGCGTCGAAAATCAATACACACTCGGTTTGTGTTGTCTTTCTTCTTGACCATGACTATCGGTGCGCTGTAAGGTGAATTAGAAGGTTCCACAATCCCCAAGTCTATCATCTTCCTTACTTCCTCGTGAACCTCCTTCCTCTTAGCGTAGGGTATAGGGTAAGGTTTCACACGGATCGGAGTGTCCGTTGTAGTCTCTATAAGATGCTTCAATAAATGAGTCGTTCCTGGTCTGTCTGTAAATATATCCTGGAATTCCTCTAGCAATTCTTTCACCTGAGTATGCTGATCTTCTGTCAACTCCTCACTAATAATAACATTCTGGTATGTTTCAACTCCAGATAAATTTCCGAGTTCAAGCAGATGTTCGTCGTCCACTTCTTCCTCGTCATCCGATTCAATGACTGCTATCCCTGCAACCCTTTATCTATTTTGACCGCCTTGTGGTTCTTCCACTCCACTAGCGTCATCCTCTCGTTCGACATACTGCTTTAACAAGTTGATGTGGTACACCTTGTCCTTTCCGTTCACATTTACTCCGTAGATCATCTTGTTTATGACCTCTACTACATTATACGGTCCCTTACATTGTAATAACTTTTAAATTTCGCCTTTTTGTCGTTATGACGTTTGTACGTTCCTTGCGAGTCAGGTAAACTCTCTCTTGCGATTTTACATGTCTCTTCCAGTTTGTTATGTAGGTCTAGTATGTACTGGTACGTAGTTTTGACCTCTGGTGTTTCATCCATCTCCTTGGTCCAAATACCTTTTAATGCCTGCTTAGGTCCTCTAACTGTCCTTCGATACAGGAGTTTGAATGGCGCGAATCCTGTACTGGCTTGTGGTACTTCCCTGTATGCAAAGAGTACAGCTGGAATATATCTATCCCAGTCCTTAAGTCTCTCCTGGCACATCTTTTTCAGCATGCTTTTAAGTACACCATTCATTCGCTCACACCAACCATTACACTTAGGATTATATTGTGTTGTACACAGCTGTTTTACCGATACCAGTCTACATACTTCCGTCATCAGTTCGGACGTGAATTGCGTGCCCCTGTCACTCAAAATTTCCTTCGGAAAGCCGACTCTACAAAAGATTCCAAGTAAAGCTTCAGCTATCTGCTCGGTCTCTATCCTTGGTAGTGCCACTGCCTCAGGGTATCTTGTAGCGTAATCGACTACAATCAGTATGTATCGATTCTTGTCCTCCGACACAGTGTATATGGGTCCAATAAGATCCACTGCTACTCTCTGAAATGATTCCTCAATGAGAGGCATCTCCCCGAGTGGTACCTTGGTTATCCGTCCCTTTGGTATAGTCTTTTGGCAGATATCACACGACTGACAATACCGCGTAACATCACCAGTGAAAACTCGACGAAATCCGGTCTATGCCCGCCCACTATGGGCTCATGAGCAAGAGCCATAACTGCCTCACCTCTTCCGATAAGTTACCTCTACCTTGTGCATACACACGATATAGGATGTCTCCCCTTACCTCCATCCTGAACTTCTTTATTGACTGTTCCTCGCTTGAAATTTTCTTTTTCGCAAGTTTCCACCATTCGTCGAGTGTTATTCTTCTGAGCCTCTATCAGCCCGTCTAATCCAACCACATCCACTTTGTCCACTTGTACCATAAGTGGCTTGATGGGCCGATTTGCCTTCTTTGTCTGTGCTCTGGTCATCACAGCTGACACTTGTGTCCTGTTACAAAGTGGTTTCCAATTTTCATCGGCTGTCAAACTTACACCATCTATGTTTCCAAGAACAAGTTCATATATAGGATGTTTCATGCACATCGCCTCTACCTCTCCTGTGTAATATGGCGTATCCACCGTAACCTTAGTTATCTTGAACCTTCGCACCGTTCCGTCAATCAACACACATGGGAGATCCTTTGAAGTACAGTTGTGGGATCGCACATCGTTACACGATGTGCGGTGTCCGCACGATGTGTGCACGGTGTGTGCACGATGGGCGAACGATAAAAAGATGGACGATCATTGCTTGCGCACATATGTGTGCACGATGGACGGACGTTGTGCGATAACAATCGTGGTTGGTGTAAATTGAAGAATGCCTTAACAATTTATACGGTTTCGTGTTTAAACATATACACTTGTTTTTTACGTATGTTTCTATATTCTAGCAACATCTATGAACTTATCTTTCTGTCTATACATTCTTATATTTGGAAACTGTGTTTTCTGTGTTTTTAAACAAACTTAATCGACACATTACAACACAATCCCGTACACAGGTAAACATAACCACTTATACATGTACGGATATACCTGGACCGTAGTTTTCTCCCCGCCTGGGGCACTTACGTAGCTCGTCGGGTTAGGCCGGGGGTGTGAAAATCCAGGTGAAGGGGAGCTATAGGCAAACGAATGCAAATAACAAATACTATTCATTACGGTCAAACGGTATCGCATATCAGCTCTAGATCTGTGTGTCAGGCACTGGTCAGGCAAAACACCGGACACTCATGATCATCAAATTGTTATTTACCTGTTCTGTTACCTTGGAGCCAAACCCATTCTTGACAGCCTAACGGTCGCTGTAATACTGTGTAACACGCATTGTGNTCCGGACACTCATGTTCATCAAATTGTTATTTACCTGTTCTGTTACCTTGGAGCCAAACCCGTTCTTGACAGCCTAACGGTCGCTGTAATACTGTGTAACACGCATTGTGAAATTGTATAATCTAGATTATTGTAATGAGAAATTACAGATATATACACAGTGTACATACATTATCGCACACAAGCTTTCCGTATTTTTGTCATTCCGTAATTTTGATCTACAAATGATACCAAATCGCACAGTTGTGCGGAGAGAAGCGCACAACGGGGCGAACGATTGCTAAATCGCACAGCTGTGCGCACCATATGTGGACGTTGTGCGGACGGTGTGTGAACGATGTATGCACGGTGTGCGCACGCTATTTTTGGTGCGTTGTGCGGTCCCACAACTGTAAGTTGGTCAGGCCGGACTAAATCTTCTTTAACCGCGGCGCTGCTGCATCCGGTGTCCCTCAAATCTTGAACGACATGTTCTCCCAAGTATCCTTTCTGAACGGGCATTCCACTGTCATCGACTAGTTCTATACGTCCCAATGTCTTTCCAATTATCTCTATGTCGGTTTTCACCATCCCATCCCTCATCTTGCTATCCTCCACCACAACTTTTTCTCTTGTCCTCTCAACAGTCTTACAATGATTACCAATCGTCTTGTCTACATTCTTACATGCTGCTGCTTTCTTATTCTTATCAACATTCTGGTTCTATCTTTTCTTCACAACAAACTGCTTGTTATCTCCCTTCCTCAAGTTACTCTCTGTATCCTTGTAGGCTACCATACCTGCAACTTTCCCATCAGGTAAATGGTCTCGTGGCAAGCGTCCTTCTTCATTACAGACAAAACAGCGCCTACTTGTCTTCACGCTAGCTTTGGTACTGTCATCAGTCTGTCTCTGGTTCCCTTGGTATTGAGTTTTGTTATTGCTTGGTGTAGCCTTGCTGTTATGTGAGACCTTAGTATGCTTCATGATACCTCCACCATGGGCCTCCATATACTGTTCTGTCAAGCGTGTCATTTCCTTCACATTCTTGGGTACTCTTTCTCTCAGAAATACTGCCATCTCTGCTGAACATGTCTGAATAAACTGTTCTCTGCTGAGTAAATCCTGTAAAGCCTCATAACTGTGGTCAATCTCTGCCAACTCTGTCAATCTTCCTAAATAACTGGTAAGTCTGGCAATAAACTGAAAAGATGTCTCTCCCTTATCAGGTTTACCATCTCTGAATTTCAGTCTAAAACCTTCTTCTGTGAGTTCGTATCGCCTGAGTAATGCTTTCTTCAGTTCTCCATAGTTATCAATATGGGTGGGTGGCATGCTCGTATAAACTTGTAAACCTTTTCCTATGAGTAGGGGACTGATACTCACTGCCCAGTTGTCCTCTGGCCACCTCTGTGATGTTGCAAATTTCTCAAATCTTTCCAGAAATGCATCAATATCATCTCTCTGCTCATCAAACTTTGGTAGTTTTTGCCTCAGTGACCTAGATCTGGAGTCTTCAGTGTTTGTTCTGGTCAGCTCTAGCCGTTCTACGCGTCCAACGCATAAAATGCATAGTCAATAACGGGTATACGTATCACACATAACGCACAATTCCTTCCTTGTTACATGTTCAACGCAATGGTTATAGTAAGCCCACTTCTGACTGTTCCAGCATCCTTGGAAATCGAGAGTTCGCCATGTTCACCGTCTTCTTCGCCGTCTTCCTGCTATCTCCCGACCCAAGCTGAATCCCTTTCCTATCTGCCACTGAATGTTCTGTAAAGGGAGGTAACTCATGACTCCCTTTCCGAAGGTAGCACACCACTATATATAATGCGGTACGGCCGCTACATATTCCGTTATATAACATACACATATCAAAGTTCTGGATGCGCACACACATATCAGATATAAGGTTTTGAACGCGCACACACACCTTATTCATATTACCAATACAGACATATTTATATTGACAGATTGGTTTTGTTTAGTATTGTTTAACGTCCTATCAATAACTATGGTCATTCAGGGACGGCCTCCCCTGTGTGCAAGATGCATGCGTGTGCGTTTTGGGAGGCTGAGATATGTTCATGTTTGTCTCCTTGTGATAGCGCGGAACTGATTCCGACTTTATAGTGCTACTCCACTGAAACATACTACTGAAGACATCCAGTAGGACACCCCATCCGGTCTCATTACACTGACAACGGGCGAATCAGTCGTCCCAGTCCTGAATTGTTGAGCGTTAAGCAGGGGTAGAAACTACCATTTTTACAGACTCTGGTATGTCTCGGCCAGGGGACAGAACACAAAACCTTCCTCACTGGGGCTAACGCTCAACTAAAGGCCAAAAGTTAGGCAATATCAATGGAGACATCAGGAAGAAGTTGTTTAGAAAGAGGAGAAATGATAAGATCCCAAATTGAGTCGCCTCTTACGATCATTCAATGGGGGCAGCATGGAAAATGAAACAAATAGAAATGAATACAAAGCCTTGTCTACAACGAACACTAGTGATCTATCACTATGTTTATATCATGTTTGTGCTTGTGCGCGTGCATTTTATCGCCGTCTCTTAAATTTAGATAACTGTTGATAATACACTATATAGGAATCGATACATCAGTAGCATGATCTTGCTATATATAAGGAGTTGTAACTGTCACATGTATCCTACGACACGGGAGTGTCTGTATACCAGCGCTTGCCATGTGACAACTCAACACGTTTCTCGGTACCAGCAGAATCAAGTTCAATGTCAACGCGTTATCGCATATATAGAACCGCCCGGAACAATATGGCATTGCGTGATCGTGTTGCTTCAAACACGAGAGGTGGTTTGAACCTTTTCAAGATTATATCCGTCGACACGACGTACATAGAGTAGTACCCACTCACTCTGGTAGTAAGAACTAAATTCTGGTACTTATTCGAAAGACTTTACCTCGATGGAACTGTAAAAGAAAAAAACGTGTCTAAATGTACTTAGACGTGTTTTATAACGGTATTTGTTCTTGTAGTATCGTACCAAATCGAAAAGACGCCATTTGGTGATGGACCTTGATTACACAAGATATACTAGCATCACAGCTCATCAATCAGTTCATTTTGTGAATTACATCAAATCGAGTTTAACAGCGATGGAAGTATACAATGAAACTTCCCCTGACCTCATGCTGGGAATGGATTCTAACGACATCAACGTCAGTGACTATGTGTATATGCTAATGGCGCTATCCATGTTTGCCATTTTTATGATGGGACTTTTATTTAATGCACTATTTATTTACATTCTACTTTTCCATAATAAACTGCGTACTCGGAACAATGTATACATCATCACGCTCTGTGTGGCCAGTATTCTCATTAGTGTACTGGCGGTGCCTTTCGTTGGCGTTTCCGCTGTGTCACATCATTGGTTATTTGGGACAAACGGATGTCTTTTTCATGGATTCATTGTGACTTGGCTTGGTTTGATCCAAATTTGTATTTTAAGCGTCATATCAGTTGAGAAATATTTGATAATTGTGAGAAGAAATCGTGAGGATTTTTTGTCCTCGAAAGCAACTCTGACGTTGGTCGGTGCCTGCATTGTTTACAGCGGGACGTTGGCTGTATATCCTCTATTCGGATGGAGCGAGTATACAGAAGGATCTTTGAACATTTCATGTGAAATAAACTTATCCAACACTACCGCCATCTTCCATTCCTATACAATCTGTTTACTTATTCTCGGACTGGTCTTTCCATTGGGACTCATTGGGTTTTCCTACGGTAGCATTTTTCTGTTGGTAAGTGTAAATTGTATTATTGAAGAAAGATAAAAAGGATCAAAATATGTACATGCCTGTACATATACATGTATTAACGGGGATAAAAAGAGGGTCCCCGTGCTAACATTATCATATTTAAGTATCATTTGCTTAAATTCGGTGTTTCATAAGTACTATTGCATCAATTAAAATTTGACAAGAATCGTAACTACATCATTATGTTTATGTACCCATGAAAAAACGAAGTATATAGATTCACATGCTATTATCAAAATTTGAACTTTGTCTAGTCGTAAATGTGTCTTTCGAAATTACCTACATGGGGAATAAGGTACGGTACTCTACTTATATTATAAATAACATGTCTAATCAAATACTGAGATATGTGGATTAATAAATTACGTCGAGCCGATATTTTCGAAATTTTGATACAGGTTTGATACACGAGGATAAAAACACCAGTGTGGGTTCTTGAAAGAATACAATTTTGTATACGTCTGTTCCCATATATGAGCGCATACGGCGATTAATGTGCAGACTTTCCCCTGCAGAATCAAATGTTTTCCTATATATCACTTAATGAAAATAATTTGAGAACCGAAAATAAATATGCTGCCCCTATCTCAACTAAAATGACCTGTACATCTTCTTTTGTCTCGTGATAATATCGGTTCGGCATCGTTTCATAGCCACCGGATGAGACCGTTGTTATTTAAATGAAACCTCTGGAGTGTCATACTATCGTTTTCAGATTATGACATTTCAAACGACAATCTAAAAGTGACCCTTGAGTAGCCACAACATTTTTTTACACTGTTATATATAACCTTATCAGTTACGAGGACCAAACCTCTATTCATACTTTATGGATTTAGTGGAATACCACACGATAATTATGTACAAATCTCCGCAAGGGGTAATTAAAGAATGTCTGCATGTCGATGTAAGACAAGGTAAGGGAAAGGGAAGAGGACGGAAAATGCGAATAAATTTTTCAATTTGAACATATGAGACGATGGCAATCTAGGTCTAGAAACTGTTGTGTTCACAATATATAGTTGACCGTAAATACAGTGTATAGTCTGTCAAGTGTCGAGTTCCTGTGTTGACGAACGATGTTGATAGTTCGTTGTTTTCGATCGAAATAAACATCTTGTATAATTATGAGGTCAGTGTTCCGTTTTGATAAAACCAAATGCAAGTAAACTATCTATTTACAGGTTTTTTTCTCCTTTGTTACCTATCCTACTTTAAACAGTGATATATATTGAATATTTGTATCATATTTACAGTGCTAACGCTAGTTCTAAACACCGTTTGACAACTGTGACCCGGTCACTTATAACTTATATATGTATATAGATGGTATCAAAGGAAAAAATAGTACATATTTCCTGCAGATCAAAAATGAGTATACCTTCATAGTAAACACATACATACTTATCTACATGGTTAGCACAAGATGGAATAATTTCTTTGGTAAGATTTTTATTTTCCTGTAAGAGAGATAAACATTGAATACAAAATCTAATTCAAATTAATGAGTGATGGCTAGCTCCAATATTATTTTGGATATTAACACATTTGATAAAACTTGTCACCAAATTAACTTTCGATGTAATGGTTCAAATAAGATGACATTAACACAAATATTTCAGAGGTAATAGAAAGGTTTTCAGACACGCATTAAAATACCATTCAACTAAAATTAAATCTAACATGATTTCCATACAATGTAATTAGTGAAATAAGGATTGGTTTCTTATCATGTACGTACCTCGTTTAGCATGTAATGCTATAAATTACGTGACCTATGACCTCGTGCGAATTAGTTTCGTGTTTCGATGTTACATGCAGTGTTTGTATGTCAATGACATAACGAGGAATGTAGCAATCTGGTAAAAGAATATAAGTAGGGTTGTCAAAGGCTAGCCGGTTAATAGGTCATTAGGTCGGAAGACTTACAAATAAAACGAATGAGATGCCGACAACCCCATAACAAGTTTAAACAAATTGTATTCAAACTTTGCAAGGTAGAACTTGCCTTTACGAGTAAGATGTAAAAATTATCTCCAGACACATTTGGCTGATATATCAGTGAAACATTTACAGATGTTCAATTAACTTTGAATAAGTTTGTTTCTCAAGAACAATTTTTCCGCAGAACTATTTTTATCGCTTCCTGCTTTATTCTGACCAATCTTATTGATGTTTCTCGTATCTCCTGCATTTAGGTGTTGGTGAGTTTGAATTACGTCATTTAACTCTCGTACTAATTAATAGGCTATACGTTTTTAAAGATCATTTGCTTTAACAAAAATGCATTTTTTGTCTGTTATTGTTTGTTTTACGAAATGGTCGATTAAAAGGTTACTTTGTCGGAAGACTTTCCGCATTATTGGTTACTAAAATGTGTCCGTTTTTGTACAGCCCTGAATGCACAGGAAATGATAATAATAAACAAATGACATAACATAAACAAATGAATGAGTCATTGACGAGGATTTGATCGTATTTTCACGTGACATTAATATTTAGTTGGACTAGATGTCCTTTCAGGAATTCGCTTTTGAGGAGTCCTGCGAACTCTTTGTCATATTCATCTTGGCCGTGCTTCATTATTTAAAATGTTCCGCTTGTATAATAGAATATCGTGTCTCAAATGTTACGTTCTGATTATTCTACATTTACCTACTTTCATATTGTTGTTAAACGCGGTTCGTGTGTAAGGCTTCCCTGTTCGTTTCTCGTCAGGTTTCCGCTTTAACAGAAGGATAAACCTTTGTAATGTAGTCGTTTACATCCCAACAAATGTATTTACGTGAATGTCAATTAGATTAATATATTCGGCAATGTTTTATTGAAATATAAATTACCCTACTTTAACATATTACAGTATCAACACATGCATGTATCGTATAGGCGTCTTGCAATGCTACTTTGTGTCAAAGAATTCATTCGTTTTCTACAAAATTTCTCCAATAGTTAGGGCACAAATAGAACCTGGAACGCCGAGGACAGTACCGCCGGAACGAACAACGACCCGTGACTAAATGGGTGGTTTTTGATAAAAAAAACAACAACAACAACAACAACGTATTCATTGGTATATATACATCTGGTCAGCAACCCAAAGCTGAACGACACCGTGGCGGAGAGTTTATCGTGTAGATTACGTAGTTCGTTTTTGCACTACACCTACGGAACCAACGGAAAGTCAGATTTAGATATCCCTTTGGTTAAAACAAAACAAACAAAAAAACAGAAAAATATGACCTTGATTGATTTTCTGATGCAGTAACACATGCGTGTCAATAAAATATATAAACAAACAAGGGAGTTAAGAGATTCAGGCACCCATCTTGCCAGGAAATTAAGCGTTTGGAAACACTTAAATATTCTTTATTTTTCCTTTTTTGCCCGAGGAGATCACTCGGACTCGGGTTTATAGGGTCTCAATTATATACAAACGTCACACCGAATCAAGTTGATGGCAATCTCACCAACTCCGCATGATGTTGAAGGCAACTGTTTCAGCAAGCCTAAAAACAAATCTGAAAAGAGACATATTTTTGAAAGCGAATACAAACAAAATGACAGAGAAATGTTCATGAAACCAGTGTTTGTAAAGGTCATCGATTAAATTTGACAACTTATGATGAACATCTTTACACAGCAAAATATTCTTTATCTTCACAGGTACGACGTCGACGAAAAATTCGCTTTGCAAGTTGCAAAGACGGCACACAGACGAAGGCGAAGGAAGTTAAGGTCATCAAAACTATTTTTCTTCTTATAGGTAAAGCCAATGAGTAATCTTTTCATTAATGTTTTTAATTTGAACTTTGAACTCTACCAGGTTTTAAATATGCTGGCAAAGGAAATATAACGGCAAATATAAATACAATGAGTGTTATTTAATCAAATTTAATGGTTTTTTGTATGAATGAGTAGCTTGAAACCGTACATCAATAAATATGTGTGTGTGTGTGTTATAGTTAAACATTAAGGATCCCTGTCCCACTGCAATGCAGTTTTTGTATGGATACAGTTTCTTCCCATTTAATGATTGGAAACATTGATGGTCTAGTACACTTCTGTGTGAACTAGGTAGCTTTGTAATTTTGAGCAATTGTAAAGTAACCTCTTTTTTTCCTCATATCATCAGAGCGTTATTGTTGGTTTTTTGTTTTCTTTCCCCTCAAAAATTTCCCGCAAGGTTGTACTCATGTCGACAAAAAGCGGTTTACAATGCATAGTTTTCGAATTTTGGCAGTAGATCGGGAATCCGTAATACACATACAACTTCTTTTCCTGAACATCCTTAACATGTTCTCATTGTACTGATATGATACTGACAGAAAGTCTGTCAATCTACATTTTTATTGTTTGAACATGTTCACCATTTTTCACTTTCTATTTTTTTGTAGCTGCATTCATCGTCTCCTGGTTACCATACTCGGGGCTTGTTTTCATCACCATGTTCTATCCATACAAGTCAATACATCCAGTGCTAGCAACAGTCCCGGCACTGTTCGCGAAATCCTCCATCATCTGGAATCCAGTCATCTATCTGATGACCAATACGACGTTCAAGCGTGCAGTCGTGAAGTTGATACCTTGTGCAGGTGTACTTAGTAAGGTGACATGTGTCTACAAAAACTTCTTTCTTCGAAATAAAAAGGATGTGATATCCACAGCTGTACATATTGCCGTAAAACGTGATAAAGAAGGGTCTGTGATGTCTACCATGGTATAGAAAAATGACAATTTTAAACCGTCAAAGTTATAGTTAAACTGAGGAATAATTTCCACTGAATTTTTTCAAAACTATTTTTAAAAGTCTTAAACTTTGTAATACTTTTAGTGTTACTTGTCTTAAATTGATGGTATACTTTTTATTTCTATTATTCGCATATGATGTATAAATCTATAAATTGACTAAAACATTGGTTATTATGCTTCTGAAAGATAAATTACATAGGCTCTGTCATGTGTTGTGTTATATAAATCAATGACATAGCTCCTTTTTAGGTCACCTGAGCTTTGCTCAAGTGACCTATTCCAATCACTTTCCGTCCGTCGTCGTCCGTCGTTCGTCGTGCGTCGTGCGTCGTGCGTAAACTTTTACATTATCAACTTCTTCTCAAGAACCAGTGGATGGATTTTTTTCAAACTTGGTCAGAATCATCCTTGGTAGATGAGGCTACCAAATTGTGAAACTGGGATTCCTACCCCAACCCTAGGGGCCAGGGCGGGGCCCAAAAGGGAAAATTAACCAATTTTTCAAAAATCTTCTTCTCCAGACTCAGAGGTATTACAGTTATTTTCTCTGCATGGATGGAAACATCATCAGGGGCTTTATTTAAATTGTAAATTTCAGGACCCCCAAATATCCGTTCTCCCTTGGGGAGGGGGTAAAGTTTACTATAGTTTATATAGGGAAACAACACTTTTGGGTATATTTTGACAATTTTCTGTTGGAAATTATTTTTACTTGGTCAGAATCATCTTTGGAGGAGGAAGATGGTTTTAAATTGTAAAATTGGGATTCCTACCCCAACCCTAGGGGCCAGGGCGGGGCCCAAAAGGGAAAATTAACCAATATTTCAAAAATCTTCTTCTCCAGACTCAGAGGTATTACAGTCATTTTCTCTGCATGGATGGAAAGATCATCAGGGGCTTTATTTAAATTGTAAATTTCAGGACCCCCGAGCTATCCGTTCTCCCTTGGGGAGGGGGTAAAGTTTACTATAGTTTATATAGGGAAACAACACTTTTGGGTATATTTTGACAATTTTCTGTTGGAAATTATTTTTACTTGGTCAGAATCATCCTTGGAGGAGGAAGATGGTTTTAAATTGTAAAATTGGGATTCCTACCCCAACCCTAGGGGCCAGGGCGGGGCCCAAAAGGGAAAATTAACCAATATTTCAAAAATCTTCTTCTCCAGACTCAGAGGTATTACAGTCATTTTCTCTGCATGGATGGAAAGATCATCAGGGGCTTTATTTAAATTGTAAATTTCAGGACCCCCGAGCTATCCGTTCTCCCTTGGGGAGGGGGTAAAGTTTACTATAGTTTATATAGGGAAACAACACTTTTGGGTATATTTTGACAATTTTCTGTTGGAAATTATTTTTACTTGGTCAGAATCATCTTTGGTGGATGACGGTATCACATTGTAAACTTGGAATTCCTGCCCCATCCCCAGGGGTTAGAGCGGGGCCCCAAAGGGAACATTTACAAATATTTTAAAATTCTTATCCTTTGATGACATGACAAGTGTTGTATTTCACTTAGTTTACATGCTGATTTCCACATCACATCTAAACAATAAAATAAAGCTACCAGTACCTATGATATAACTCAGGTGACCGCTAAGGCCCTTGGGCCTCTTGTTTACAAGAAGTGTGCATCATCTTAAACATGTATCTCAATTATTAATGAAATCGTAGTTTTTGTATTTACAACGATAACATGTACATCGAATTGAATTAAAGTAATGGTTTTTTTGGCGTTTGACATTTGGATTTTAACCGTCTTACCATTTCTATTTAGCATGTGTTATCACAATGATACCAAACTTTTATTTCAAGAATTCAATAATGTAAATTGTATACCTATGGTAATCAGACAATTTTAGGATTTTTTTGTAGTATTAAAAAAAAAGTTAAAATACACATCATAAATCCAGAAAAATAGAACAATACAAATTCAGTATTATATTGACATGATATTAACATACTGTTTAAACGAATACATTTTGCTCGTTTAAGGTTTATGGTGTATAATAAATAAACTGTTTTAAAGACAACCCTAACGAAAGAAGATATATAGCACAAAAGTACAGGATTCAATCCATATATTTTTTTATTCATTAGTTAAACATTATTTAACTTCATCTGCTCCATCTAGTGTGCCGTTTTCGTCCAATTTACGCAACTGAAGACGAGACGTTATCAAAACATATTGGGTTAAAGGAATAGAAGGAACAAAACTAGGATTTTGTTAGTGAATTGACTTGAGATGAGATTTTTATCAGAGGATCTCAAATAAACACCAAGTTTTGGAATAACTCTTTGTATGCTGTGAATAAATAATGTGATTCGTTGTTTATGACGACAATAACTGATAATAAATATACTCATTAAGAATAAACTTGTTCCAGAAGGAAGCAGTATAGCCGCCCTTCATAATTAGGAACTTACGTGATTTTCCTTCCTAGATAATAACGAAAATAAGATATGCTTATTAAAAGCTACAACAGAGCCTTCTTAGGAAAATTGTTTCTTGTCATTTTCTCTTTCTTCATGGTTTTTAACACCACAGTCAAAATATTAAACTGTTACATCGTTCATTATAAGTTTAATACGGCATTGTTTAATATAACGTGTAACAGAAATATATATGTTAAAGCTTCATGTATAACAAAACATTGTATGATTATCGTTGTTATATCATCATTGTGATATTGATTTCATGAACTGTTAATAAAAACGATGACAAAAATAGCAATGGTTTTATTTTACTTCTGAAAGAACAAAACCCTGGTCGTTACGTCGCAATCTGCTACAGAAAATGTATTAGTTGATTACTTTGTCTGCTGGTTTGATAGTTCGTGGATCTGTATTAAATTGGAGCAGATGATTCCGGTATACTTAATAGTTATAACGGAGAAAAAAAAAATTCGATTTATATTCTTTTCGATTGTGTAACGCTTTATTACAAATTTAGTTGTTTTTTCTTGCTTTGCCATTTTCTTGTTGGGTTGTTTATTCGTATTGACCCATAGTGTATTTACCTATGCATACATTTTGTAGTGTTTGTATTATTTGCAGTAATGAAGCATTAAACTGCTTTCAGACTCTGTTCATAGGCAATGTGAACGCAGTGGGTATTCATCTTGCCTATGAACTGCATCTGAAAGCAGTTCAATGTTAATGTTTACATTTGCACGCCTTTCTGTCTTTAAAAAAATAGTAACTTCATGAAAAAGATAAAAGAAAACCGAACCAGACTGAGAGTGAGCTAGTGAGAAATTGCATCTAACTTAACAACACTGAGCATTGACTGTGGCAAGGTGAAGGCAATATTTATTCAAAAATAGATTTTCAATTCCGCCTAAAAGTTATAAAATAAAGTAATTCTAATATAATTAAATATCATCAAATATACATATACGTTGACGATCAATTTTAGTCGAGTATTTTGATATTAAGATGTTTTATGTTGACAACTGTTATTTAATAGTGTTAGCATAATTAAATGTTTAAAAGACATTTTGATATTTCCTTATTTCTATAATATCGCAGAAATTAAAACATTGAATTATACAATGAACTGCTGTCAGATATCAAATTGTAGTTAAATATGTCCAGCTCAAACACATTAAGTTTCTCACAGAGTTAAATGTGTTCGTCTAAAACTTACAATAGTATTATGCATAGGTGGATGTTTAAAACTTTCTATTTTTTAAATCATCACCCCTTGCTACAATAAATTGCTCCAATGAAGAAATCTCGGAGTACCTGGTGAAAACGAACGTGATGTGTGTCGACTAGTCGCTTATGGCATAATAATGAGTGTGTATTAGACGCTAGAGACGTAACACAGTCAGGTGGGAATTACATCAGAAACCACTCCTGATCATATTATCTATCGATTTATACCAACACACAAATTATATCACTTTCATAAAAACGTGCAAGAACTTTAGAATAAGTAGTCATGTAACATCTTCGATTACATGGGATTCATTTTGATATCAGGTAACACCAGTGGAAATATTTGAAACTGAGAAAATAGCGATTATTACGTTGTTTAAAAATTGCGAGCGCATGCTATATATACTGAAGCATATGGTCAGCCAACTTAACGTTTAAAACCTTAAACATATATTTTCTAAACTTCAGAAGATGTTGCATCAGATTTCAATTAATCCTATATCTTATAAACAATTTAAATATCATCTAATTTAGCATAAGATATACCTATTTCATGAAACATTAATTTTTTGAAGCTATTTTAAGTTGTCCTTATAAAGACAAATATAAAGATGTTAAGATAAAAACCAGTATATATCATTTAAATGAAATACATTTCCTTTTCGTTTATAGATATTTCTTTTAAGATTTATACGATATATCTTTTTGTGTTAGAGATATTATAACGAAAAGTTAATATATGGGTTAACGTGTACAGACCCTGGACCGTTTTTCTTGTCCGTTTAAACGCAAACGCAACGCAAACGGAACACAAACGCAGCGGAAACTCAACGCAAACGCAACGCAAACTCAACGCAAACGCATACAGACCGTTTGGTTAAACACGCTCCTAAAACGAAGTTCATAGCAGACAAATAACGGACTTAGATTTAGATGTACTTGCTCACGGAAGCGTGTCGGTCTCTGACCTGTATTTACCTATACAGCGCTCGCTTGTTATTTGCACAGCGGCGGATGCAGATGTACTTATAGGCAACATTTTCCCCGTCAGCACCAACAAAATAATTTGGAACTCAACAATACATTACATTTATCATCTAATCACTAAATCTACACGACGTAAAAACACATTCCTTTTTATGAATTCATAAGATTAAAAGTATATTTGATGTTGGTGGTTTCTCACTTATCTTTTATTTTAATTTCTATATTTTCCCCAAATATTATTCCAAGGTGAAGTTACGGGAATAGTCTTGAACAATGGTTCTTCGACATCAACGATACATATGGATACGTCTAGTGGGTAGTTCATTTTTTTGGTCTCAAATTCTGAATTTGTTGCTAAAAAATATTTATTCAATTTGTCGAAAAATGATAAACAACCCAAACTAAATAACGTACGTGTAATTGTTTGTTTTTATTTAAACTAGGCGATCGCCTAAATGTTCAAAAGGAGATGAAATATGAAACTTGTGTTTGGAAAATATTGGATATGAAAATCATCTTATGTATAAAACAAATGAATGTGATGAGTTTGCATAGAGTATTATTCCTGTATTATGTTACAAATCCAACTTAAATGCTGCAAGCGAATTCCGTGTAATTGTTGTTTTTTTTTTCCTCTTAAAATCGTCCTTCTCTACTTATATCTCAGACAGGTATAATTCTTATAATATTCTCTTTAGTGGTATTATTTGATAATTATAATCAATATTTATATGAATGATATTGTAGCCGGAGCGTTAGTTATATGTATCTTATCTATACATCTTACAACACAGCATACATGTGTACATTCTATGCACCCTGTTACGCTTAATCATACTCATTGCTGTACCCACGGACTCAAATAATCTAATTCCGTGCTGTACCCTCAAGTTACACATTTTCATTTGTCTGAGTGATGAAAACATAATCTGAAATCTGAATTACTTGTGTAGTTCCCCCCTTAAAACAGCCTTGAACCAAAGGTTTTTCTTGCTTTCTCTTGACAGTCATTTTAAAAGTATATTGCACAAACAGCACTGTCCTAAACAATAGCGAATGAATCCCAACTATCATCTGGTCTTTGCTTTTACCTGGCCTTACATTTATTATTGTTTAAACGTGTGGTCACCCCTGTTACCTGCGGCTATTGTTATTTCGAAGGTAAAGACCACAGGGTACCTACCTGTGGTTTCAGGCACAGGGACCCGGGAATTTGCTACAGTTGTTTGTTTGGACCTATCGCGCCGTGCAGTTATATTATATGTTCTTCTTCTTCTTCTTCTTCTTCTTCTTCTTGTGATAAGGCGTCATGAAGATTAACTTAATCTGAGAATTTAGGAAGTATGATTTGATGTTTTAGTGGTTAACACTATTTCTCGAAATAATTGCCGCCCCTCCTTCTAACCGCACCCAAGAAATGTACCCTGAACGTTTTGCTATATCAAGCTATGAAAATACTTCGTTTTTTACAACCAAAGGCTAAGAAAGTGCGAACGTCGTAGTTGACTTCATTTCCGAGATATTGTGATTTATCTGAAAAACACACCTTTGGCTCAGCGGCGATCGCCTCGATATGGGTAGCCCACATATATGTGACGTCACAGGTTCAACGCCCTATACCGGGAAGCTTTGATCGTGCGTTCGATTTGTGAGCTTTTTAGCTACTTATATGATATATTCCGTCATAACTTGCTTGTGTCGGTAATATGTAAAATACTACATACATATATTTTGTTTTCCCCATTTTAATGAAGAAATAAGTTTCTACTGAGAAGGCAAATGATGTGCTGTAATGCGGGTGTCCGAACACACATGCGGATGCTATCTAAATTAATCGGTGTTTTTACATAATTCGTTAATCTAGTGAATGTAAATATTATATTTTTTGTTAATTAATTGATCTCTAGAAAATTTGATGAGCACCTATATACAATACAAAGCAATTGAGTAAAAATTGAGTCAAATTAACGTAGGAGCACCCCACCTTTTTTTACAATATGTAGATATACGATTGAAACAGACGAAAACATGCACCGGTACAATCATTTATGTTCAAATTGAGCAGCAACCCGAGTATTTTTACCCCCAGTTATAAAATCTTGATTTTTTTTATCATTCTTTATGCAATCCATGGATTTTAACACATAATAGATATACACACCAATTTAAAATAATCTTGCAGAGGGAGAACCGGTACGTTCAAGTCTCACAAAGATTATTAATATATAATGTGCATAACAGGGTCCAGCATTATTTGCCTTGTTACTGACTTTCATCTGTCCGGTGATGCAGTTGTACTGACTTTGATTTGCATATAATGTGACTCTTTGGCAGTACTTACACATTTTATTTATCTTTTTCTTGAAATTGATCCTTTTACCAGAGACGTAATATATACGTCTTTGCTTATACATTTCCCTGTTATCTAGACTGAGGACATTGCAGTTAAATAGAAAATTGGAAGACACATAATCTACACCAATCTACATACTGATTATTATATTTCTAACTGCTTTATTGTATGAATATGTTTATATGATTCCATGATAAAATGAGCATATTTTAGCAAAGATATGGTTTATTTATAAGTTTATATTTTAGATGAATTGTGTGATAATTTACTATTGTAAGTTAAATATTTATAGTGTTGATACATATGTTTAACATGTGTTACCGAAGTTACTGCCCCCTGAAAGGGACACATTGGTATTTTGGCTAATATTTGGGGATAATCGATCAATATCAGCAGACAAGTATACATTTTTCAAATATTTCAGAGTCAAACGTGGTTCTGATTAAATTTCTTCTCCAAACAAGAATTAGTTTTGATAAAATAGACTTTTGAAAATGTTAGCGCCGCACGACACGTAAATCGGGAAATGTTTGTTTTGGTATTCTTACATTTAAAATGAACATGTAATGATAATCAGCAGCAAAAAAGTTGATATACAGTTGCATTTTCATAAAAGTATTATCAAATCAAAACTTCATACATAAACATACCTCTTTGCACGAGTGTCCCGTTTTGACTACCATTAAGATACCCTTAAATCGCAATAATAAGCCTGATTTGAACATAGGTCAACTTTGACAATACACCCTTGATTCCTAACAATCAAATATATGTTGATAAAAAGCCATCCTTTTAAGTAATTCTGTCTCGAAGAAAACCTTGGATTCTAGTTGAGAGCCTATGTTTCCCCGTTTACCTTTTTTTACAGGCAATTATCACATTATATGATATACAATTGCAACAATTTGATACATGAAAAAAACCCAGTTTCAATTTCAATAAAAAAAAACCTTTATGACATGATTTTTTCAAGCGACTTGAACATATTTCCTCAAAGCTTGTTGACTAAATGACTTTGAAAATATAATTTCGGCTACAATAAGGTTGGGTTTCTTAAAAACGATAATGCTCCGCGGTTTATCATCCTTAAAGGAGACTAACGTGGGGCCCCGTGTAGAATACAGGATTTTCTTTTTTCTCCGTTAAGGGATAGATCCTTAAAACCTTAAGTGCAGAACAGATCCTAAACCCTATATCATAGCAGCATTCGTCTTTTGTCTTTCTTATGTCCAGGGATTTTGAGTATATACATGTACATAGAGAATAGTACATGTCCTTTTCCATATCACACCCAGTATCAACCCGAGACTCTAATGTCAGCCCAAGGCCGAAGGCCCGAGTGCTGATATTAGTTGAGGGTTGATACTTTGTGTGATATGGAAAGAGTTATGTTTTATCATGTTTATTACCTACTAACTAATGAAATACGGATAGATCTGCTATCTCATGATCTATTTTCTTTGAATGATTGGAAAATTAGAAGTGTTTCAAAAAGGGTGTAAAACGGGATTTGCGGTCTGATACTATGCTGAAATCTTATAACAATTCTCTGGTAATATCTTTTAGCAGTTTACAAATAGGAAAACTAATGTGTAGTAACCCGGAGCGATAAATGCTATAAGATTCTATGACAATATAAATATGCTAAACATGATATATTTACATTTTCATGGCATTGTCACTATATAGGCTATTTGAAAGCTGTGTCGTTGGTAGGACTTTAAATACCATGCACCACGAGACATAATTCTTAGCGTATTAATACAACACCGACCGGAACTACAATATCCAATATAAATAAACATGACGGCTGCTAGATATCGCTGGGCATTGTGAGACCCACCAATGTAATGGTAAATGTGCAAAAGACAAAAAGAGAATAAAAAAATACTTTTATTACAACAAAAACAAGACCAGATCTGCATTATCGTAAAAACAGCACATCGGTTGAAATCACCAATGCCGGCAATGGAAACAATTTTGACACTTATGCATTTTATCAGAAATATCGTCTGTTACACTGCACTGATCAAAAGGGGTTCGTTACAAATGTCTTAAATACATATATGCTATCGACCTCCTGACACATATGCTATAGACCTACTGATATGAGTCACACCACACATAAACATACACAAGGTATTTCAGACATTTGTAACGAACCCCTGTGCTCCGTCGCAAGATCACTCACTTCAAACGCTACCAGTATCACGCGCCTCGTAGCCACGGTTTCCTAAGTTTCTGACGACAAATAACGAGGCTGTTATAGAAACTACCGACTGTAGTCCGATTCCCATACAATCAACACAAATTCGAACTGTTCTCTCTGCTAATTTAACTTCCAAAAATAACTCCCTCGTGGAGGTCAAGGTCGGATTCATGGTGTTCACTGTATTTATCCATGCGCGAAATTTGTTCCGGGGAAAAATAGAAACAATTTAAAATCTTACTTTCAGCTTAGATTCCTATTGATAAACTTAAATCACCCCATAGACATATCATACGTATGAGTATTGATACTGAATTGTGGAATAAAGTGTTTGCTAAAAGTTCAAATACTACTTTGTTTGCCAATCAGCACGCGACAACACGCGTTTCAAACTATTGAACGAAATTGTGTGGACTGTCGATAAGGCGGACATTTTTTAATATTAAATATAAATGATAAGTTTAAAAAAGAACATAAGAGGCAGAGAAAACGTAAATACAAGTATTGAACTGTTTTTTGATAGCGCATTATGATTTGTTTGCTTGCAAAGCTGTGTCATTCAAACAGTTCAATGCTTAAATAACCATTGACACTGGAACTTGTTATAGTGATTGTAATGTGTCTAGCTTGTATACAATATTCCATATTACAAATAACACGTTATATAATATCTTCAATTAGATTCATCAGTTTGGAAATATGTGATATCAAAGTTTTACTTCAAACACAAACAATGTACGTATTAAACATGACGCAACGTTTCGAGACCGCCTAGTCCCTTTGTGAAGCAGATAGAGAGCTTGACAAAGGGATAAGTTGGTCTTGAAACGTTGCGACACGTTGAACAGGTACATTGTTTGTGTAAAAAGTAAAACTTTTGTGTCGCTTTGGTTTGTTAAGTGTGGTTTTCAGTTCTATAAATAATGAATGGCAGCAATAGATTTAGCTGCATTCGTTAGGTTTGGGTTAAAATTCAATTTTAAAGTTTGTTTTTCCCACTTACAAAATCGATACCGCTTTAAAAAAAGTAATGCAGTTTGCCTTAAGAACACGTATTCAATCAAGAAATTAGTTATTCTCTTTTTTCATATACAAACAGCACGAAGTTTTGTCAAAGCGAAGCAATTGATAATCGTTCCTCATTACTCCCTTTTCACGGAATAGTCTCCAAGCTGTCCTTAATGTCAGGTCAGAACATGACGTCATAATTCTAAGACACATCTGGTATTTACGTAAAAGTACATATTTGTGACAGCTATCTTTCGTTTCGGGACGAAAGTGTACCTTCTACAGGGGCAAAATTGAATTTTCATTTTACTTTTTTGAAAATTAAACTTTCGAATTTATAGAATAATACTAAGCAAACGTCACAGCGTTACCCAGTAGAATGTTGACGATAATTATGTTTACGGAAAAATACCGTGTAACTGACGTAAATTGAAATTAAAGTTAATACATATTTTTATGTATCTTCAAAATGTGTTTATCAGTTTCTCGATTATATTTCTGTATAAGTCATTTGGTAGAGTGGGATGAAATAATTTTGAGTGTTTCTGTGTAATACACATTCTTACTAATCATATCAAAAGATATTCTGCTTTTATTGAAGTATGGCTGTCTTACTAAGCCGGGGCTTCTCTTTGTGAGGTTCTAGTGTAAATGTATTATAAGTTTAAATGTATATTGATTAGTGATATTTTTCTGTGAGCCTGACTGTTATGTACCGCTTAACCATGGTAAGTTGCATTTTAAGTATACAGACTATTTTCTGTTAATTCCATTACAAAATACGTTATTTCTTTAGTCTTGAGTTGAAATACAAATGTATTTTACTATATATTATATTATAATTGTGGAAAATGTATCTGCACAAATGGATGTTTCCTCCACATCACATCTCCATATTCTATGTACATCCAAATTTCTTCCCTATTTTTCTATTTCTCCTCTACATCTCCATCTTTACCCTTCATCTCCATCTCCACCTTTCTCTATCTCCAACCGTCCTCTTATTCCCTTCAATATTTATCTGATATCCTCTCTAATAAGTTTTAGTATCTCTCCTCTAACAGTCTCTCCTGACATCGCCATTTGTTTCCTTATCCTCCCCCTCAAACTCTTCCTTACCTCTTCTGTCCAACTCCATTAACCCTCTATTTAACTTTCACTGACTTTATTCAATTATTTCTATAGTTCTCCTTTTCACCAATTCGCATTTCTATCATTCACTTCTCGTTTATCTGACGATCCCCATTCATCCATTTCTTTCATTTCGTCATTCCTTCTCTTTATCTCTCTCAAACAATTACGATGCACCCCCCTCGGCTCCCTGGACTCCTTCCGCCAATCTCTATGCGTCCCATCTATTTCGATTTATTTCGTTCCCTCATTATCTCCTTCCATTTCTCCTATTCCTGACAATCTACAAATATTCCCTTCATTGCTTGTCTTTCCTCTGTCCTTTTATTCTTCTCTCTTTCTTTGTACGCTTTATTTCATATTTCTTCTCATTCTTTCATTTAGGATACAATTTCTACATTTTCTTTTCTTCCACCCTCCTCTCTATTTCTGTCATTTATCGTCTCCACTCCTTTCACTATCTTTCTTTCATTCTTTCTCTACCTCTCTCCATACCTTTTCATCTCCTTTTCATTCATTTCTTGTCTGCTCCTCTCCTCCCCATAACAATCTCCGTGTATTTTATTCCGTATCGATCAAATTGTTTCGTAAACAGTTAAAACAATCAAGCATTAAAGGGGTTATTGCTTCGAGGCAGTGGACTGTAACAATGTGTTGTAAAGGATGCCATGTATAACATTGATTATCTACTTGCCGGTGTGCTTGCTGTTTGTTTAGCCTTCATGTTTTCCTGTCAAAGTTTTGTTTTTCAATTAGTTAAGTGTGTCAAATTGAGAACCAACTTTTATATTACATCAATTAATACATCGAAATTGAGAGTTAGATATAAGCATAACACTGACGACATATAAGATTTTAACTAAAACGTCAGGACTCCGTAACGAAACGACGCAATAAAGGACATTTATATAAAGTTGATCCTAATATTAGTGTCAGAAAATGATATCATTACTTACCGATATATCAGTGTTTTTATTCTAGCATACATTTTGTATGTTAGCGAATTCAGAATTATTACTAACTTAGATGTTAGAGGATTAATAATTATGAATATTTTCTGGTGGAGTGTTTTCCTGGTACAACTCTGTCATGCCTTCGTGATTGATCAGAAATATAAAAAGATGAACACATTTACAGAGACTTTTATTGCTGAAACATCGCTATATGCATTGAATACAACGTCGATGCTGCAGTGTTCCGGGGTCTGTGTAATAGATCGAAAGTGTTATTCTTTTTCATATGACAGAATGGAGTGGACATGCACGGCATACAATGACGTCCCAACTCAAACGAACACCACTGTGGACCACAATATTGTTTACTACAGCCAAGTAGAAGGTTTGTCGTTACTTTTTATATTCACGTTCAACCATTGTCAAAATACGCAGTGTTTCACCTGGATCCAAATGTCTCACTAGAGAACTGGAGCCGTTGACAGAAGCTATCGCCTATTGTACGTCAAGTCTTGAGACGGTTTCGTTATGGATTCCTATCCAACTGCAGTCAAACTGCAAAAAAAAGTACAGTGATTAATAGTATAAACATGAGCACCACCTTGATGTTGTTTTGAATATACCTGTAACTGAAGCGCTAGTGGGCCAGGGTAACACTGTTTACCAGGTACCCTAGTTGGTTAGAGCGACAGTTTAACAATCTGGGGTCAAGGGTTTATTTTTGACAATTTGGTATAATATTGTTGTTTTTCTGGTTGTCTATATCTACCGCAATTCCGATTTTATCTTTATTTTTTGACGCTGAGGTAGGATTTCGTCAAACCCAAATGTCAGTTAAAAGCGTTGAAACGTTTTTTAAAACGGCATCAATTATAAAGCAGTGATATCAATAAACTAGCTCGATTTCAGTTGGTGAAATGTTTTTCTTTGCAGTATTGATCAACAGCACGCCTATATTTGGAGCCGTTACAGTCATCGCTGACGTAGGAAACGCCGACAGCAGTGAAGATGATTAGGTCTTTGATTGAGATACTGTTGATGATCGAACCAAAAACTGATTTTGTTGAGATGTTGATTATAAGATTCGAATCCCCTTGGGTTAATAGCGGGCACTCTCGAACGATCGCAAAGGAATCGGCCGAGCAGTGCGAGCCTTTATAGCAACACATGTACGGAAAGTACGGAAAAATGAGAGTGAATTGGTTCTATGCTATATGAAGGCTTCATAAACTTTCGTCATTCCGGTCGTACAGGCTCGCAAAAAACAGCAGCACCTTGTATTTTTGTCGTATTTCAGGCAGATTTTTATGTTCAGAAACAAGTCTACATTTTTTTTAAAGTCGATGTTACTATTGAAATCCTTCGATGTCCTACATATTATTTTGATATTTTCATTTTTCACGAACTGAAAATTGTTTCAATGTAGTACTTGCGCTTGGTTATTTGTCCTTAGATAAATCCGTATACCATTCCACGTATTTTGCTTTTTGTGAAAGGATGAATTGACGCCCACAGCATGTTGTGACGTGACTGTGACGTCACTGTTAACACGCATCATCGTAGTGTTGACAATACTTACTGAAGTCAACCCGAATTTTCTGCAGTTATATCACATTATTAAGATTATTTTGATTTTGTTTATTCTTAACCCTACAGTTCAGTACACATTTTTGCAGGTTTACATAAAGGATATTTTTGATGTGACGTTAGTGTACGTATTTCATGCATTTATGCTACTTTTAAAAAGTTCTTTTGAAGTAGTTTTATCATAATTATTATCAAATAAAAAGTTTTTTTTTCCGAATATTCAAATAACGATTTATTTTTTCCATTTTGCATTTTCATCTCAGGTACTGTCATATTTCTCAGTATAAACAATTGCGTTTATATGATTTTGTTACAATGTATGTGATTACTATTAGCATCAAAATAATACTGAATGAAAAACAGTGGAAATGCAGCATGTAATAAACAGTAAATTATACTTACGGATAGTATAAATACATGTAGTTTCAAGAAGATCACCACATTTAAAGCAGTAGGTTATTTATTTTCGTAAAATGTATTCACTATTGGCTATTACTGATGCCAGTACATTACGGTAACATCTGAAGAAAGCGAACAGGAATGATAAATGCTAAAATTTATTTTTGACTCCATACAATGTCTGATTTGAAACCTTGACATTGCTATTAACAAGTGATGCTAGATTATTTAAAATTCTGAGATGTCCATCAAGCATGATCACAAATTATTGAAAGCCATTAATTTTGTTGTCCAGTTCATATTGGAAAAGAAACAGAAAAGCTATATGGGTTTTACAAACCTCCGCAGACTGTCTTCATTGAAATTGTTACGATTGTCCAGCATGAATCGTTATTAACAGACTGATCTTAATCAAAAGGAAATGTCCATTGAAAAATGGAATGGAGTAATTACAGATACAAAACAATATCTATGAACTTTATTTGTTTAGAGTTGTGTATCTGAATGAATTTTTTTTTAGATAAAGTTGTTTTAATAAAACGAATATTTAATTTGTAAGTGTTACTAAGGTGTTTTGATAAACAACGAGCTAGGGCTGATCCAGTGAGGGAGGGTTCAATAAGGAGTTAGGGGACAAGGACCCGGGGCATGTTTGGCCCTGGGATAACTCCGGCCAATCGAGATATTTTAGGTCTTGAGCAAATATTTATATTTTTCGGGGTCTCAACAGTATACATAAACGCTTAGTATTGTCTTTCGTTTTGCTTTGATACACGAGTTTTTCCAATATATAATAATTTTGGTCAGACTCGTCCATTAACACCGAGGCAGGTACGGCCCATAGGATACATGGAAAGCCGTGAAAAATGACGAAGCATGCATTATGACGTCATAATTACGCTGATTCCAACGTGGACCGAACTCGCACAGGGCTGGGTACATTCGGTCATCCAATCAGCCGACATCTTTTAAAGTTGGGGTTATAATATTTTTTCTGAAAACTTGTATTCAGCATTTGCAATTATACAGACATATAAAGAAGTTACCAAATTAATAGAAACATGTCTTTATAGAAAATGCTATAAACAAGAAATGTACGTTAACAAAACGCCGACATAACCGTGTTCCGGGGTTCGATTGATGCATGAAAAGTGCTCTTTGTAATTTGACAACGTAAAGGGCACGTCATACAGGGACTTTCTTCCTCAAAGAACACTACGGTTGAACCAAATACTGTTACCTCAGAAAGGAAATAAGTTTTAATGAATAGTATATGTATTGAACAAAATGAAGTCAAATCGCATAGTTCAAAGATCGCAGTGTTGCACATTGATCAAAGTTAAGGTGTTTCATCTTCATAAAAATTCGTGCATGTCTTTTCCGTGCAATATTCATTGAATACTTATTCATTAGCATAAGATTCCTGTGATAATTGACGAACCTCGGGAAACATAGACACTGAATAGTAAAACAAACAAAAAATTACAGTTATAGAGAGGGAACAATGGTAATTGTTTTTATATTGTTACTGAACGAGTCCGATGGCCAAAGCCTCAGATCATTCGAACATATTTACATTTCCACTCAAAGTTCCTGTGTAAGCATTTCATTATGGGTTATACACGCAATGGGATCAGCGTCATTTTGAAGCTTCTCCTTCCGCCTCGAATAAAATGAGACAACCGTTAGAAGCAAACATTTTGATGACGTAAGGCAGTCACATGGATCTTGTTTGCATCGACGACCTAAACACTTTATTTATCGATTTATATAAGGCGACCTCTGTTTTAAGGTTAATGATACTTCAAATTTCGAAGCATAGTATAAGAATGTTTGTTAATACTGGTGTCTCCGAAGAAAGTTGTCGCCACACCATAATCTTCTAACTAACACCTGTCATATCCCTAGGGGGTTAGAAAAGAAAGTATACCATCGTGAATGACAGACAAAATTCTTGAAGGGATGGAACTGGAGACAATTAATTGGCTGTTAGATAAGAAATATCGAAACCCTGTATGCAAACTTAACTATCATCATTGTCAAAGAATATCACAACGATAACTAATAATTGTAATAGTATTAATATCCTAATTACAATTCCTTTGAGATACTCTAACACAAGGCTCTCAGTTACTCAGTTGTTGTCAGCAGGTATATTAATTGACCTCCATGAATACATCTATTATTTGCAACGGCATTCATTTTCCTGCTACTTTGTCCTTCAACACGTGGCGATGTAGCAAACGTGATTTAAGCAATTTGTCAATGGCATAGAGCGCTAAAAACGAAAGAAACTACTAAGATTTCCGATTCAATATTGATAAATTGACACCATTAAGAGTATTATTCCTTCAGCCAAGCGGAAAGGCTAATGAAGTACGCCGTTCTTCGTAAATGGTCTACCTACTTCTATCATCATACCTGTTCAGGTTTGAGATAAATGGGGTTGTTGTTACCTCTGTAATGGATTTATTATATTTGGCGTAAGCCTCTTGCAACTGCTAAGAAAAAAAAGAGAGAAGACAAAAACTACTGTACCCCACTTAATATCGCTGCAAAAGGACACTCATGATGGCTTTCTCAGAATCGAAAAAAGCATTCTTCATATTTTTCTGGTAAGGAAACTTTGCAGAAACAAAAAACCTGATTTGTTGCCCCCGTTGGAACACTTTGGACCTCTATTTGATCTTTAATATTCTAATAATTTTTTTTTCCGACGGAGTCTCCAAAGGAACATCTGGTCAGCTTGCTGTCGGATAAAGCGATATGTCGTGCCACTGTGCCAAGCGTATGTTATTCCAGAGATATAGCACGTTAAGTCGCCCTGCCATCTGTCTTCATGTTTCGGAAAAGTCGACACATTTTGTTTCAATGACCATGAGTATGAGTTGGACAAAGATCAGTCAATGAACTATTGTTCGGCATTTACTGTGTCATTTTTATCTAAGATTCACGAGTAAAGTGTTAACAAGCTTCTTAAAGCCGTATCATGCAAACAGTATTAATAAGGTAAGTCGTAATTAGCCTCACACCCTGTACTTTTATCATGTATGTAAGCGTAATATCATCTCCGTAGTCTTTGACAACACGTTATGTGCTCGGATATGCTTTTGGCGTCATTGGATGTGTCGATTGAAACATCCCTGTTACTCTCAATCAGTAACTGATCACACACATATATGTGCCTAGTCCTATTGATGCCAATAATAAAGTTCCACGGGGGTCGATAATAGGTCCACTTCATTTTTTCCTATATTCAATAAAGAAAATAAAAAATACTAACAACATGTTCATCTACTGTCAGAAACTATGGGAAACAAGACAGTTGCCTTATACGTTCACTTATTCTAAATATCTTAAAAATGATGAACAATTATCTTGGGACATAGAAGCATGATGTCATACCCGAATCATCAACAAATACAAAACCAATTCTGCTATCCTTAATCTGCGGTTAGATGCTATGTTCCGGTAATGTAGCTCATTCACCTTGTAGAAACTATATCTTTGTCAGCTTGACAAATATAACAATGACAATATAACATATTGATAACCACAACCGACACAGATACGTTCTTGTCACATTGATTGAGACATCCCTGCAGACGATAATACAAAATGTATTAAAACTCTCGAGAGTTTTGGTTCTTACGTCTCGGCTACTAAAATGTCTGTGTGATTGGTATCTATAAAATTAAAAATAAAAATGATTAGTTTGGAGATAAAAATGTTACTTCCTGGATAAAGTCTGTTTCTGCAGGCAAACAATCCGTGTTTACAATCAATAAAAGCAATTGGAAGATCAACACAGTGAAACTGTATACACGTTTGATTTTACAAAGAACATCACGCCGCAGTATAGAAAATATATGCAGTGTTAGACTAGGCATTGGTGACATTCTATTGTCACTTCTAAGTACACTTCTAAGGATTAAACGACAATTTTCTAATTGTGTTAAAGTGATTTCGAAGCCACCAGGTAAATATAGTATGCAGTAGTTTGCCCAAACGTTAGTGCCAGAGTAAGGCAACATCGTCGGTCTAAGCGGCATCAATGAGGCGAACCAAATAAATGGAGGACGCCTCTTTACTATGCAATCCATGAGTAATTAAAGCCCCGTACAAGCATTGAAGCATAATCGATGATTCTCTTGTAAGTAATTACAGGCAGATAACGCAATAGTCTTAAATAATGCATGAGATATACTATAATAAAAAAAAAAAACATTTTAGGGTAGAATGTTCTTGAATATACAAGGCTGTTAATTCAATATAATAGAAAAAAGTACACAGGTAATGTTTACTTTAAACCTTCTACTCAACATACACCAATGTGCTTGTTCGTGTTAAATACGTTCCTGTTAACACGAATCGCGAATGAAGATAATATATGCTTTTTCTAATACTCGAACTCATTTCATATTGCACCAAATAACCTAATCGAGAACTGCCACGAGAATGACTGTCGTTATCAGTTTTTACATCTAAGTTGATAATCGTAACACCTCCGATTTTCCGCGCTTGCCCTTTTTCTTTTCTTCATTACATATTCTTATTTCCCTTATCTATTTTTTATGATGTCTCAATTTATTTGATATTCATGGTCTTATTTAATTTCCGTTGCAGATGACAAATGCTAACGGGTTTACATACAGAAAATTCGGCCAAAGTTGAATTGGTTTTGAATTACGGGCTCGTTAATAGTGTTCTTTATTTTTTTCTATATATGTAGTATAGTAACTGCATCAAGATCTTTGCCCTAAGATACACGTTGTTTTGTGATCGTGCATAACAAAAACCTACGACCGCTTTCTTCTGGTAGCATTTTTGTGACCCCCTATCGGTGTGTCTCACAGCAGTACTATTGTGTATGTAGTGCCAACACCCACAAACCTGTTTTATACCCCGCAAACTTCTTGTATTTATACAAGAAAATTGTCCTGTTTCCTTACAAAGCTGCAACAAAGATAGCATGGAGACGTATAATTAACTACATGTTCGAACGTGTAGTCCAGTCACATTTGTTTTTGCATTTCGTAATGACTAGTGATGAAGAACGTTCAACGGAAACACCTTCTGACAGGTTGAGACCTGAGATTGACGACCTGGACAGTGTTGTAACGCTTAAAGTCTGTGCTAGGTATAATCGTCGGCCTTAAATTATATATTTATTAAATAAATTATGTACTATTTGATTCAGACTTGTTAAGGTTATCTTATGACAATGATTAACTTATGTTGTATAACTGCTTATCCAACGGCTCTGTAAGGTATCAACGATGAACTCACGTGTTCCGACTAAGCGGTCATTATATTAAATAACGGCTCAAGCAGGAAACCGGATATCATTATCAGAAATGGCCATAACTGTGTCATGAAGCTATCAGATAATGTTCACGTTCAACAGAACAGCAAGTTTTCCTTGTCTGATGCCACTTCTACGCGAAAATTTGTCACTTCTGGCGCCGATTTATAAAAAAAACTAATTTAACAGAATGTGCATGCTTTATCTAGTTTACCCTGTTTAACCTACAGTAAACTGTAATTCGTTAAGTATTAAACAGTAATGCTGAATATAGAAAATGCTGCCGTGGAGATACCCATGTACCTGACATGCAGTAGCGCGCTCAGCTACGTACCATAATTCCTTTTGCTCTTTGGTTTCCAAATTGTCCATTTTATTAAAAGACTCACTAATGTTTCCGCTAACACATCGGAATCTCTCTCAAATGATATCAGTTTTACGATAGATATGATATCCCTATTCGTTTATCTCTCACGTTCATATTGTGTAATGCGTCTTTGACAGTAACTCGTGTACTCGAGACATTCCATCATACAGTTGGATTACATTCTGCAAAGACTTTGACGCGGTCTTACATAACGTCCAACTACCTTAGATCACACGAACAAAAAGCAGTTTTGCGGGAACAATGACAGACTGCGTCACCATATTCAGAGAACGTTCTAAAATTTGAGACACGTAAAAATATGATACACTAACATGTACATGATTGTAGATAGTTTTCGATAATAAAATTAATATGTTAATATCTATTTGAAGTAATATGAAGAGGCAAAGCCTTAAAAGAGCGCTGCTTTTGTAGATCTCTGATAATTACTGATTTCAGAATGAGATAAGATAAGCTTAATCGAAAGTCGGCAAGTCGAGGAATGACAATAATACACAATCTCTAATGAGAATTTAAGACCTACATATCAATTAAGGGAGATCGGGGCAAGTTCGTCCATTTTTACTTAAGTCCGTTCTGGGAAATATGGCAGCACGTCCGTTTTTGAAGAATCATTTAACTTTTCCTGACGAATGATCAGATGTCGTTATATCGATATATAATCTCAATTTCTGTTACATCCTGAACACCGGGTTTAATTTCAAATTTTGAACGAGGTTTGACCTGTAAGGATGTCAAATAAAATTAAACAGTTTCTGCCTGTAATTAGTTATAAATCGGCACGCGGTGTAAAACAGTAATACGTTGCTGAAAAATGCCAGTAAACTCGTGATTTCAACATAAATGCATTATCAATTGTTTCTTTTGTGAGTGGTGATGTATACATACATTATGTAAAGACTATAAAGAGACTTAAAATATTTTAGTTATTTCGTTCATATTCTCAACAACTGGTTTTCAAAAGCTGATGAAATTTTAGACGATGAACAAATACATGTACACGTTGACCTGGTATTGGTTTCATGCCGGCTCTTTTAGAAGATATCTCCCGGCAGAAATATTAACAGAACCTGGTTGATGTCAAAAAGGATATTCAGAAAATATCCGCATTTTTACTTTTTGTGCCTGTGGAAAAAAAACAGAAATAAAAAGAAATTCTAAAGCACCGATGTGAATATTGAATTCGCTAAAGTTGATCTGCTCCCCTAATTACTCGCGACCATGATGATGTTTTGTTGTATTATTTAGACTTTCCTTTTATGATGAACTGCTGTATCTTAAATATGTTTTTTAAATTAATCTCGAGACGTTTCGGACTCTGTAAAAATAGGGAAAACAATAATCGATCCAAATAAGTGTAAGATTTTGTATGAGCATTTTCGACATTTTGAACACTATGTACAAAATGGTAAAGGAAAAAAGATAAACATTTGTGCACGTAAATTTAGGTGGGCAGACCATATTCTCATCGAAGGAGCAAATTTAGTTTGGTGTCATTGTAGCACTCGTCAGGGAACAGAACAGAAATTAACGTAGTAATGTAGCAGTCGCAATGGAAGGTTACCATTCATATTTATTTACCAACTGTGTATGTCTCAACATTTGTATTACGTGATTGGTACACGCCTCTCACTTACACAGTAACTAAGGATGTACATCTCATATATTGCATACACTACATGCATTTTAGGAGGACGAATAGGAACCCAAGAACAGTTGATGTATAGTGTAAATGACTACGTGACCAGCAACTACTTAAATATTTCGATATGATTTGGTCTATTTTGTCCGGCACTGGACATGTGCTGATTTGTCAAAATACGTCACGTGACAAATGAAAGGTTTATAAAGTTTAAAACATTTGACTTTTTAATCAAATTAGCTCAGCAAGCGATGATTATTAGTTAAGTTTTGTAAGTACATAACTCTTTAAAGTTGGATAGGGATGATTATAAAATAATTCTTGCAGATATAGATTTGTACTCAGAAATACATTGGTTATTGTAACTTAGAGATGATTGGTGACATTAACATACTGCCAATACAAAATCCAAGTTTTACACTAATATTTACCTCCCTTTACCTGTGTATATACTAAGGTTTATGTCTGGTTAGTCAGTAATGTCTAGGAAGATGTTTATTTAATTGATTGTGTAACACTGTACATGTAATGAATTACCAGCTAACTTCATACAACACTACCGCCCTGGTGTCATTGTTGACAAGCCATCTCTAGGTGTCACCAAACGAACCCCCAGATTCTGCAGAGCCCACAATAATAGCCTTTACAACGATGCTGCGGGAGGTTATTGGTAATTATTTGTTAGTGTTGCCAGGGAACTGTGCGTGAAAATCATCTCGTAAATGGCGTGAAACATTTTCGAAAGATATACATGAAGTCACTATGCACTGTATAAGACAAGATCCTTGTTGTAAATATTACGTTTCTCACAAGAGAGACAGACTTTGAGTTTTCAATTCTCTTCGATCTTAAACGCTGTCATTCTCGATCAATAATACATCATAACTAGTCTTCCCTGTTACATTGTTTGATCAATAAGCTACCTGTGGGGGTGTTAAAATCATTTAATACCGTCTGCGTGGAAGGTATTCTATTGCAAGTCAGTTTGTCAGTTTATTATTCTCTATATTTGTTCTTTGTGTCCATTTTGCCCATACAAGAAGACCGTTCAGTTTTACATGTATATCGCTCTCGACATTATAGACAACAACGTACGTGATGTTAATGCCAAAACAGCTTAAAATGTCAATTATCATATAATGAAATTCTCTTAACAACGAACATACTAAATCATTCTTTTACGATTTCGTTTAGTCTGTAGAAATTAATGAATGATTGCATTTTGATAACAGCATGTTGGCGATGTAACGACACTTTTCATTGGTTACTTCAATCAATTATTTGAAGCACGTGACGATGTATCAACACTTTTCCATAGATATTTAAATATTGTTTTTGATAGGAAATTGTGAAACCTTCTGGTATTGCAAATGCAAATGTTTTACTTGTCCATGACAAAATGACTTTGTCAAGACAATGAGTCAAGATTACGGCCACATTAAGGATTTATAAGTTTATTAAACCGTCGATTCCTAATTTGGTGTGTTGACGTGCAATGCTATTCTTTTAATTGAGTGACATTATCATGTTGTGTAAGTATACTGTAGTTTTGAGTGTTGTTTTCAGCATTAACGAACAAAAACCACTACAAACAACGTTACAGTAAATAAAGAAGGTTGGAGTCAGGATATTAAATCAGATTCTTGAGATCCATTCGCTCTACATTATTAATGCCAAACAATTTGTTGTAGTTGAATTGAGTGACATGACCACCAGCTCGGCCATTCTGTTGTTGTAATTGAATTGAGTGACAGGACCACCAGCTCGGCCATTCTGTTGTTGTAATTGAATTGAGTGACAGGACCACCAGCTCGGCCATCCTGTTGTTGTATTTGAATTGAGTGACAGGACCAACAGCTCGGCCATTCTGTTGTTGTAATTGAATTGAGTGACAGGACCACCAGCTGGGTCAATCTGCATCAGGTACTGGAAGACCCCTATCAATTCCTGCGATAGCAAGCCGGACGACAAGGAATCAGCCAGGAAGACAAAGCACATTACGTTACAAATATGTACACATTTAGAAAACACCAAGATTTACAACTGGATTATACGCATTGATGTTCAGATAAACAATGACAAATTACTAGAGTTTATACAGCAGATTTTTTTTTAAATCAAGATATGCTATACATATTAAAGTGAGATGAATATATTGGGGTGAGAAAATGTAGTCAAATAACTTTCTCAGGCCGAACATTTTGTCAACCTCGTTATATATACCACTTCAAAATACGCACGAACGTTGATTATTTCCTTAGTAACACAATTTAACATTGTCTTGAATACTTTTCCAAATTAAGTGTATTTTCAGTGTCTTTCCTGCCAGATTATTTCCAGTGTAGCTATGGACAAATTATCACTGGATAGCTACATCACCTTAGCGTTGATCGTCAATTGGTTTCCAGAGATGGCCTTATTGCACTGTCACTTCCGTCAACACCCCCCCCCCCAACTTCTTCCAATGTAAAGGTTTGACTTGTGCATAACTTCCTGATGACCGATCATCCTTTGTTATTCCTTTCAAGTAGGAGTGTTTTGCGACATAATTATCGTGCATCTTTGCGCGTGCAACTAGCGATGTAGAACAACATTTCAATTCCAGACACATGAGATGTTGCCGCTTGAAGGAATTCAGGATCATCTTTTGTTTAATTAAGATTTTTACTTGGTTTCCGTCGACTTTCCGTATCGATTCGATATTTATTTTTTATTTTTTTGCAATTAAATCCGTATTTGCTGAAGTAACCTTTTGATTCATATTTGCTGTTTTGTAATTTCACTTCAATGCATTCAAAAAATCAATGAGTTACTAACTAAATACCTATCGGATAGAAAACAGTATTTAAAATAATGTTGTGTACTTTATCGATTACCATTCATTATCCATTTTATTTTTTTAGAATTGTAGAAGTACGTTCTTGTTCTACCGGCCGACATAGACATTGCTAAAGGAAGAAAGGCGACAACAGTGAACTCACCAACAATGTTGATTTTTAGCTTAGGGAATACTGTAACAGTTTTACGATCAAAATATGGATTTATATGATGCCTGTTGCATTATTTTAAACGTTTCATACAGTTTAAAAATATTACGAATACGATTTTTTCTTTAAAGTAAATTGTCAATGATAAGTTATAATTTGTAAATAGTGGTTTCCTTGGTTACCACGACGACTGGGAGCGTTTTGCTAGGCTGACAAAGATTCCTGTACGTTCATAACGTCATCCTAATAAGTAGTTAGTTAGAGTAATCCTTACATGCCCCCATTGTGATGAAAGAAGGATAGTGTGACACATTCAAGACAACAAACGGTAGTGTCATGGTTTAAGGTAGACCTTGCGGTGGTAATCGAACGTGGCAAGTTTGCGCCAATAGAAATCTTATTAGGGCCTGTTGTCGAAGGAAAATGTTGAATACCAGTCGTTATCATCCTTTTGCAGTGTTGTGGAGCGGCTGCCATTAAAACAACGAAACATGCATCCAAATTGTAACAGCAGGGCATTTCTACATCACTGCCCCGTGTTAGATTTGTTTGCGAAGCCTTCAGATCTGTTAACAACTGATCATGCCTTGGACAAGTTCGATGCCTCCACGTCAGCTTATCAGAATCCGCTCAAGCGTTACAACATTGCCGGTAACGTCATTAGACGTGTATTTACATTGCACGAATTTAATTCTTCAACTTGTGTAACTTGGCATTAATTTCGGGTGTTGCCGATGAAGCAAAATATACTTTTCATTCCCTGTCTAATCTCATTTTTATTTTTGAACGGTCTCCATGTAAATACTTATTTTTTAATATTTTGCCCGAGTTTTATCTATCATGATTTCAAATTATGGTTTTGTTGACATGTCAAACACATTTGCAGATAAAGTTTAAGTTGGGGGTTAACAAATCCTAACACTTCTTTCAGGAATCTTTGAACAATGACCATTAGCTGATAATTTTAACGATCGCAACAAAATCTGCTTTTTGATACTTTCTGACTTGTACCAGGGTACTTTATATGTCGAATATACACCTCGTTTTGTCACATTGTCACACTGTAAATCTTTAATCCGATCTGTTTCTTACATGTTTACCCTGAACTGTAATCACCAATGTTAAAGATGAAGGCATTTACCGTTATTATGACAAATTATGATTTAGTATGTCTTATTTTTATTTATTTGCTATTTTCTGAAATAAAAGTGAAGCCTTTTCTCTTTAAGGGTAATTTGAAATCAATATTTTACCAAAAAGTCATTTGATTAGAAAGAATTTGAAACATATTGACGTTATGAACATATTTGAAGTACTGGAGATATGTTTGACTTCATATAAGAGCGGGTTAAATCTGTCAGTTGCATCATTTAGGTGTGCTGTCTCTCATTATCGAGATATATCTTTAAAAACTCTGTAGCTTTGTCATTGTTTTGAGCATACAACCAGGGCAATCCTATGATATTTCAATTAATACTCAATGTGGACTCAATGAAACCTGTTTCATTTGCCGATGAATTTGACCAGATTAGCATTTCCTGTTCGTATGATTTTGAAGGGAGATAACTATTAGCGTGTTTAAACAAATATAACGGTTGTGACAAGTCATGTACTTCCCTAGAAAATCTCCCTCCAGCTACCAATTCTGACATGTGTAATAACAACCTCCAGGCCGCGTCTAGATATTATTTTTCCGCGGTGCCGCGTTAGAAAATTTGATATCTTTTGTTTCTCGATAATTTGGCTCTAATGAACTATCAAACTAGACCATTATGTTGTATGATGGTCCTTCAATGACGGACTATTGATTTTTGTTACATTGCGTCAATAATTAGACTTGCACAAACTCCTATCAGAATGGACCTCACAAGATCCAATTATTGGAAAAACTCGTTGATTGAAATACAAAGATTGTTTCTTGCTTTGGTGGATTTCATGGGGTGATTAATTGAGTTGGTCTTGAAACAAATTCAACATTACATTTGTTTCAAGACCAACTCAAATCACCATCCCATGAAATCGACCAAAGTAAGATTTAATCCTTGAATATACACACATTGCAGCATTCAACAGTAGATAACTGTACACTTGCTGCTCGTTCAAAGGGAGGTAAATCGTCCTTTCGACTGCTAAATCTATCTTCTCCGTGACGACAGTGGACTTTTTCGTTACTGTTGTGGAAGCTAAAGAAGGTATAACCGTCATGATACCCGTAAAAAACAATGGATGTGTTAGCTGAACACAAAAGGTATAATCATATGAAGTGGGTACTGAGCCCTTCGCACCTTTTTGAGTTGTGCGTACTAAATGGTACGATCAAAGTTCGTTCGTGTTTAAACCTCCATTATAATTGTGTAGAAACTATAGTTAACTAACCGGAAACAACAGAACATTCAGTCTACACTTTAAGAGTCAAACGACGCAATAAATCGAACAATATATGTGTAAACGGCTCTGCCTTTCGCAGTGTCATGGATCAGACGCCAATAGAACAACGAAGAATGCATCTAAGTTGTAACAGCAGGGAATTTCTACAACACTGTCCCGTGTAAGATTTGTTTGCAAAGCCTTTAGATCTATCAACAATTAAACATGACTTTGACAAATTCGATGCCTACACCATCAGTTTGGGAACTTACCAGGATCCGCTCAATCGTTGATGTAAATGTGAAACAACATTGCTGGTAACGTCATTAGACGCCACACGCGGCTTATTTGAAGACGCTCTAGTCCGTTACTACAGGCTTATAGGGGAAACATCTGCTAAACAGTGTGTTCAATAAGATATTAGATATATTATTATCTCAAATATATCCATACAATTGTTTTCAATGACAAAAAAAATATATTATCTTTCTGTGGTGAGTAGATATTTTGTGTGTAAACGACTCTGCTAAAAGAAGAATTATCAGTCTGAAATTAAAACTGAAAACAAGGAACGTGCATGTTTTTGTTTGACTTGATATCCAATCCATATTTACAATCTTCATGATAAGTATGACGTTGTGTCAGACAAAGCATCGTATCGCTAAATCCTTGTTTGCAATATATTTTAACATTTCATACTTTCAAAACAAACTACGCTTGCTCAATAATCAAGGAGCCTAACCCATCCAGATATTTATAGCAATATTTCTGAGTACCGATTAAGGGCAAGGATATGGAACTGCCTGGTTTACCAACAATACGACAGAAGTTAACTTGAGGTTCAGTTCATGCATTTATACCCCATAAACCTCAACAAAACCGGATTCTATCCTTATATTTATATTCAGTCCGATATTGACTTTTTTTTAATAATTTCTAAAATATCGGTCCTGTGCAAGTCTAGCAACACGGAAGGTACCGAAGCTTATGACGTCATCATTCAATGTGAGACGTCGTCCTGGTAAGATGAATGACTTGTTTTCATTGAATACAACGAAAAAAACAATTCAGATGTAAATAAGTGTTTTTTTTTAATTTGATTGCAAATTTCTGACAAAACCCACTGAAATTGAAAACAATGTATTTATAGAACTACTTCCCGCAGTCTGCGGAATAACAGAGTAATTAGGTCAAGGACTGGGTCGCGCTTAGAACAACATAGCGGTTATTTAGACTAGGCTACTTGTCACCTTCGAAATGGAAGGAACAGTTGGTGAACGTGGAATTAGACAAGAACCCAGCCATTGTCTGGAACGAAGACGCAGACATCATATTCAAAGGATAACCAGGTAGGCCCATGTTACCGTTGTTATTTTGTGTGACAACGTTCGCACCGCTCTGGTGCACACGAGACGAGACAGCGAGATTGACAGTGTTTACATTTGAATCAGTATGCCAAGGAGGAACAGATCTTCACATGTCATGGTGTTCGCCCGAACTTTTCCCGTTAGCTGCACTGGTTAGTGATGACGATGTCTTGCTAATACATCGTTTCTGTGTGCTGGTGCAGTTCCTACTGTAACTTCTGATGCTCGCTTTTTTCCGATGTCCGGACATCATCATGATTTGTCTACATTCAAAACCTTCGTCAATCATTTTCTGAATGGCTGTCGCTCTCAGACAGTGGGCAGTGTATCTCTTGCTGCATTTCGCATATTTTAATATGTCAGGCATGAAATTGTTAAAGGTGGTCTTGCCTAAGGCCTTGGCATTGTACCAGATGGTATGGTGCATGGGGTTGTTTATAGCATCTTTCACACAACCATTGAAGAGGGCATTTGCATTTGGATCAGTTTTTTCAATAAACTTTTTCAACATGCTGACTGGACAGGTTTTTTTCCCTGTTGAATACATCCGTTTGTCTCCGATAGCTTCATTATTTGACAGCCCACCCTGGAAATTTTCTGTTTACACTAGTGTGCAAGAGTCGCATATATTAAACCGGTTTCATCAAATTTGTATTCAAACGAGTCGCACTTTAGTTGGTAATGAAATTCAAGGCCGCGTGGGACAAATTGGACCGAAATGTTGTACCAGACGCACTGTCAGAACAAATAAGGTGGTTTCAGCGCCATTAAAAATACTCAGAAATTTTCTCTAGATCTCCTTCCTCAACAATTACTTTGTGCTGTGTTGGTTTTGACAGCCCAGATGACAATCTCTCTTTCAGCAGACCGTCCAACAATTTATTTGACCGGTTGAACTCAATCTCATTTACAATATCCATTTCTCTGTTAATGTCTTGAATGTGCCGATTGATGGCTGCTCTGATGTTTTTCATACTATTTTTATGGTATTCATGTGGCGTGGGTGTAGTTTCTCCTGACTTGGGTCTGGCCTCGCAGTAAAATTTGCCTAGTTTCTCTGCCAATTTCTCTTTTGGTACTGCGGTCATGTCTAGTTTGGTTTTAAAGCATTATGTATGCCAGCCTGAAGAGAAAAGAAGAAGGACTTACAGAAGTGTATAAGAAATTCCTATAACCCGACTCCCAGGACTATTATATAAAAAAATATAAGGTCCATCTTGTGGATTTTTGAACAAATGAAAATGAACACCCATTCGGGCAACGGTTTTTTAATGAGGCATAAGTAAACCACAGTTTATTGTTTATTTTCTAGAATATCCAAATGCTGGAACAATTATTTTAGTGCAGTGTGAAGTGTCGATTCAATTGCAGGTGAAAATTATTAAAATGTCTGCATTGTTTTTTGTATTTTTCATTGTCCAATTAAATCAACAATCATAACATTTACCTTGGAAGATTTTGAGTCCCCACTTTGTGTCCTTTTTGGTGGACTTTGATTGGGTCATTTCTTCATATTTTTTCAAGTCTGCATTAGTTATTTTCTTGAACCTGCTCTAACAGTCATTAGTTTCTGTAGTTGAAGGAATTCCAGGTCAAGTGTCTTCACTTTGTGCTAAATAGCCCAACTCTTCCTCATTGGCTTCTTCTAACGTGACATTTGGCAACAAAGTGTTCATCAAAACTTCATTGTCAGACTCGGACAAAGTGATGTTGGGTGATGAATTCGGTGTATCCATGAATGCTTCTAAATTGACCACTTCAAAATTAGCCACACTTAACATATTGATAAAGCAGACGACAAGAGTAGAAAAAAAAATCTGACGAGATTTGATTTTCATGTTGTTAATATTTTAATTGAGGTACAAAGTATTTGTAAATTTTTCAATGTATTATTTAATTGTGTTGTATAATATTTTCTTGTTATGAAATAAAAATATTAAAAATATTCACATTGTGGTGAGACTTGAAAATTAAGTACCACAAGCAAGGCGGAGGTAATCCATATTGATAGATATGCTGATGTATTCATACACCAACTGGAAAGTTCATTGAAAAATAACCTTTGAAATGTTTAGTAGGTATATTGAGTCCAAGTTCAGTAAAAATGTAAATATAACATATTAATTTCACTTTCGCTTACGCATTACATTAATTTCACTTTCACTTACGCATTACATCGCAAGCAAGACTAAAAACACTATCATAATATGTAAGCCTAATGTGATACTTTATTAACTAACTAGCATTTAAGTAAAAAATTAATTCATGATGGTATGCACACAAGAGGCTACTTTAGGGAGAATTTGATTTTATACAATATATAGGACATCAGTTTAAACATAGAATATAAGATGTTTTTTGGTGTATGCTATTAATTCAGACTAAAATGTCTGTGTTTGTATTCCAGATAAATAGCGTTGCTATAATCAAGATGGTTCTTAGAAGATGCTATTATTTCGAAATACAATCTGTGCTTATTTTAAAGACATGTTAGGTTACGATGTATAAGATTCAAAATGCCTTGCAAAGAAGTAAGGTGACTTATGCATGAATACATGTGCGGACTGTTTGTACGTTTGTTGTTAGAAGTTCACCCGCAGCTGCGGATAACAATTCCCGATTTTTTCATTATTGATTTAGAATACCAAGCAAAAATCGTTCTTGTCTATCACTCGACACAAATTGTTTAAAAAGAGTATCTACCTATTTTATACATGGTTGCTTTTTGTGAAAAGGAAATAAAAAGGCTTACTTCACTGAATAGACCCTTAAACAATTCGAAAATTAAGCTTATGAGAGATAGATGGACAAACTATGTTTCTCTTTACCAATACATTATGTCTGTTTCCGACGGAAGAACAAATTGAATTGAGCCATGTAAGATTATTTCAGGCATGATGACCGGCCAATACGTAAGAAGGATACCAAGGATCACCACTTGCTCTGAAAGCACATGTCCTGGCGCTGATCAGCAGTGCTACTGATATCAGTACACGAAGGTTAAGAAACGTTAGGTAAGCGTCGGTGAGTTTGTTTACACAGTAGGCGGGCAGTTTACGGTTGATTGGCTATCGCTATTTATATAGTAATGTTACATGTGTTTATAGGTCTACATATGATCATGTGGGGGCTAGTATATAAGTTCAATTGGTGATGCAATTTTAACCTTCATAATGGTTAATTTTTTTTATTATTGTACGTATTGTTTACCATGTATACCACTGCTAAATAACATTGTAGTCGTGGTCCGTTCATAAATATCTTTGACCAAAATGATCTTTGGTTTATAACTGGTATAAATCTGACAAACCTCTGTCTAGGACTGTAGACTGGCACAGCAGAGGTTCACGGGGATGGCCGCTGGCCAGTTTGTGTTTATCTACGGCCAGGAACAGACTCTCCAACGGTCATCCTATTAATTTCTAACTATAGACTGAGGATCACATCGTGGGAATAATTGCGTTTATGTCTGACAATATTGTTAATGATAACAATGGCATGTTTTTACCAGCAGACTGTAGGCACCTATAATAACAAAATGTTCATCTCTTTGTGCCGGTCGACCCACATATCATGATCATTTAACATGTAATATATAACCTTCCGTCTTACTAACAAAAAGTCATCTGTTACACCTCTTGTCAAATTATTGAATAGGTTGTCTGTTTAACCGCTACATTCAATATACGCACCTGAGATAAAAGCCGGTATGTTACCTGGCGAAGAGGCGAGTTCTAGAGAGGACAGCAGTGAGTGTTGTCGCCTTGTATTATATTGGTACATAGATTTTATGGTTGGTAAGACTTGAACAAAATATTCACAAAGTTTAAATATCAAGATTGGGCCCTGCGTAAACATGAAGCTGTAATACAGGTAAACGCTGACCATGTAGCTGTCCTATCCAGCGCCAGTCACAGGCCAAATTAACAGAGTAATACCAATTCACTGTTACGATCACTAATCCCTTCCAATCAACACACTTGCGGGCACAGTCTGTGTACTCAGCGGGCGGCAAATAGGCCAAAACGATAGTCGGGAACCCTACTACCGAGCCAAAGGTATGCGGGGACGTACATGTAATACAGATATCTAAGAAGATGTTATATACAAACTAACTTCTATACTAAAGAGGATATTGAGCAAACCATAGGGTAAATTAAAACGATCTTGATATTAATGCAAAAATGTTGAAGAAGCAGCGGTAAGAAAATCCCCCATCAATTTTGGTTATATTTAAGAAATAATTCAGAAAAAGCTACTGAAATTGCAGATGGAATAGAAAGTCAGATTATAGAAACATTTCAAACACTAGAATACTACGTGTCTTATGAGGACATTGACGAAAGGAAAGATGTATTCTTCCGTGAATGTAAAACTAACTGAAAGTAACAATAAGAAAAATAAAAGTCTATCATTATCGTCATATAAATAAATGAATTATTTTATGATACTGTGTTATTTTAGTTATATGTTGAAAGAAATGCTGTTCACGATTTTTAGCAAAATAGCTATGTTTTAACGGAAAATTACTTGGCTCTTAAATGTATTGTTTTGGTCCAAAAATATTAACTTTGTCAAACAACGTATTACAATTGCAATATGATATTACAAAATTTGATTTTTGATATTGAATAGAAAAGTCTTGATCGATGCGGAATATCGACTATTTGATTTGACACTTCAGCTAACGCGTTTCCGCCCGTCACCGCAACTATGTGTGAATAATCAAAAACATTTATGATCAATTGTAATATAAAAACAGACATTAGATATGAACAAGCCATTGTTTTGCAGATAAATATCAATAAAGGTGAAGGTAAGAAACGCGTTATGTAAATATAAGCATTTAGATTTAATACCTTAAATATGTTGTTTTTTTAATCCGTGCTGCTTGTGAGTAATATTTCAACATAATTGAATTATGGATACTACCCAAAGGCTGTACTTTTTTCAGGCTTCATCGTATAACCTGAAAAACATAGACAACACAAAAAAGATTGACGTCGTATTTTGCAAATAATTGGCGTGGTATTTGTAATTCTAATTTCTGAATGGTTAAAGTTGCTTGGTGACTAAATTACTGCCTAACGCTATGGTTCGTGCAATAAATATTTTATGTTTGACAGAAAAAGAAAAAAAAATCCATTTGTTATCAACTAAAACTAAATAAAAATTCGTTAAATTGAATTAAATAGGAAATAGGATAAACAAATTTTTAGGGAAAACCTACAAAAAGTCCAGACGACATGCCAAGTCAGGTGCTCTATTATAATCCTGTAACTGACTGTAATGTTGTAAACATGCAAGTTTGTGTCGCCTTAATGGTGAAAGAGCCTTGCGCTCAATGGGATGTCAACAAGAAATCACGTCTTCAATTATGGGATCGGTTCGAGTTGAAAAATAGTAAATGTATAAATTAAGATTACGCTTGGTTTTCGTTATATATAGTCTTTCGATGTCTGTGTTGATAAACAGTCGGAATGTCAACATGTTCGGCCTTGCTAATAGGGTGCACCTGTCATCACTTCGTTAAGTACGTGTCGTGATCGCAAAGATTTTCGGTAATTATCAAAAGTCAACAACTTAAACTACTGTACATTCCTCTCTAGACCTGATACATACCTGTTTATAGGGGTAGTGAAATGAAACATCAAGCCACATTGAACACAAAAATATATCCCATCATGATGAACCAAAACAAACTGTCAATATTCTTAGTATTATTGCATTTCTGGAAAACCCGTGTTATTAGTTTGTGTATCAGAGGTCGACAGCAATCCTAGAAATCGTAAAGTTGAAAGACTTTTTAAAACGCAATGCTACCAGTTTTGATAAGCACTTGAATAAGGTCAGCCTCATAAAAAAACCAATCCAATTGCTCAGAAGAGATGAACTGATTCTTCTTATAAAAATACTATTATTCTTCTTGAAAAACTTATATTTGTATTGTAAAGGGGTATGTATGGATAGAGTGTGTCCAGTGGCCGTAGATAAACAGTTTTGGTTTTAAGCAACTGAAATAAAACTGACCAGCGGCAATCTCCGTGAGTCTTACTCTGTGGAAGTCTACGGGCAGTTCACTGGTTTGTCAGATTTGTACTGTGTAATAAACTAAACATTATTTTGGTCAAATGTAACTTATATTAATTATTACCGACACACGACTGCAATGTATGTTAGCAGTGATACACATGTTATATAATACGTACAATAATACCAGTATATAAACATTATAAAGGTACAAATATATCGCTATTTCAACCTATAATATATCCCCTCGTGATAACATGTAGACCTATAATACATGTAACATTACTTTATAAATAACGATAACCAACCAACCGTAAACTGCCCGCCTACTATGTAAACAAACACACCGACGCTCACCTAACGTGTCTTAACCTTTGTGTACCGATTTCAGTAGCACTGCTGCATACCGTCGCGACATTCGTTTTCTGAGCCTTTGGTATAAAGGGTATCCTCTCCTGGCTTCCGTGGGAAACAGAACAAAAGTTTGTTTAAAATGAAATGTAGTTTTCTAGATAAATTATGAACGACAGAGAGAGTTCCAAAGAACGAAACAGCTGGTAATCATGTTTATTTAACTCTCAAAAGCTTATTTTCTAATTGCTAAAGATATTTATTTATTTTTTTAAAGTTTGCATTTTCATAAACCTGTTACAACATCCATCATACATGATATAGATAGATACTCCTGATTCATAATTTGCCAAAGAAGAATTGATGCGAGCGAGTTTTTTGCGATAATGAAAAAAATCGTTCATGTTATAGCTTCATATATTATAGGCAGCTGAGGGTGAACTTCTAACAAAAAAAAATCAAACAATACATGTTGTGTCTTCCGCCGGGAGAAGGTGAATTTACGCTTAAGACACACTAATTCTTTGGAATACAAGCACAGACATTTATTCCAAATCAGCTCTAAACACTATCTTAAGGATGTACACCTCTGAGAAGTCAAAAATTTCCTGTATTAAACTTTTTTTTAATATGGATTTTTGGAAAAAGGAGTTAATGGCATAGTCGATTAGGTGATTTTTGGGGTTTTGACCATTCGCAGAACAAATTCATATAATTTCTTCCAAGTGTGTTATCAGATATGTATGAATGTTTGTAGAATTGATGAAAATATTATTTTCGTTCAATTTATGGAAGTAAAAATTCTCAATCTTATGCTTTTTACTCAGAAAGCCGATTTTAGTTACCCCTACCCCCTATTTTTTAATGAAAAATACTCATTTTTTTGCAGATTAAACGCTTGATAGAAAAAATTCTGGCTTTAAACTTTTTTTTTATATTAGATGAATTAAATGAAAATGACTTTCTCTGTCTAAAACATCTACAAAAATGGGGGGGGGGGTCAGTGTGCTTCTTTTTTGTCCCATTATCATTTGTGTTATTTTTTTACCTTTTTCGGGGTCAAAAATCAAAAGTGCTTCAGTAACAATAAATACGTAAAAAAAAATATCAATAATGTATAATTTTCCAGTTTCTTGCATATTGTTTTTATCATATAAACATTATAAAGTTGTACAGCAAAATTGAACCTGCTACAATTAAAAATGGCGACACAATGACAATTCAAGTAATCAATCTAGTGTCAAAAAAGGTGAAATTTTGGCCTTTTTTGAAGCGCAAGAAATACACATTAATACACATTTTCAAAACGGCCGCCAAATTGGTAATTTTTAAAATCCTTGTCAAAATTGTTCTACAAACAACAGGCATCTAGTTTTTTGACATATTTTTCAGGTGCGTGTTTGCTAATCAACTTGATCGTAATTTGTTAAATATTTTAAAAAACTCATTACACCAGATCAAAACGAGACATGAACGTGATTGAAACCTCAGAAGAGTACATCCTTAACCTTTATGATAAAGTTGAATATCAAATTAAGTTAAGTATCAAAAGTTATTTAGATATTTAACAAAATATTTTAATTCAACTCATATCTGTTAAAACTTTAACTTGAAAAGACTCGTTTTCGTAAATCTTCAAAAGTACTAAAACAAACTGTCAAATACTATGTAAAAACCTGTTTTGATGACATTTCTTGATTGAAATTGTTTATAAATGCTGTGAGTTTTACACTATCTCTAATCTGTTAGAGGTTTTGCTTGCAAAGATGTACAGTTTGAATAACATATCATGAAAAGTTGTTTAACAGGATCCCTTTGTGCCTATTTCTTTAACAAAATTATCTTTGAAATGTTAAATATATGATGTGTCATTTTATTGGTTGTCACAGTCCACTATCTTTAAATAACTCTTTAATGTAAAAACCCTGTTTTCATAAATTTTCATGATTGTTTTACAAATGCTGTTTACTATCACTGTTAACATTTTTACTTGAACAGATGGACAGTTTGAATAAAACCATTGCAAAACTTAGTATATTTTAAAATTATGTTCCTGTTTTTATACAATGACAGCAAATTGTATGAAAATTAATATGTTGTGATACTTTTGTGTCAATTTTTTGAACAAAATACTTTAATTTAACTCATATATGTTAAACATTTTACTTGAAAAGACTTTGTTATAACCAAATGATGAAAATCTTTTTTCTTCATTACACATCTTTATTGTAAATCTTAAAAACAATTTATCTTTAAACTATACTACTACCCCATATTATGCAAAAAACCTGTTTCCATAACGTTTCATAATTGTTTACATATACTGTCTACTACGCCTGTTATTTTTTTATTTGAACAGATGTACAGTTTGAATAAAACCATTATAAAACTTGTTATATTTAAAATTATGTTAAGTCTGAGAGACTATTGTACAGCCTAATACAGGACACATACCGCTACAGCAAGGACTTCATTCCCACGAATAACACCATAAATATTTAGTGTTTTGACGGAATAACCTACAACCACGTCAGTGATTCAAGTTAGATTTATAAAATGTCCTACTCAAGCGAAATCACAGGCCATGTCTAACAGTCAGGCATGATGTTGATGGAGACCATAAATTGGATTGAAAAAGAAGAAAAAAACCCAGTAATTCCAATCATAAAATGTATGATCAACAAAATATATACACATCATTTGTAAAACATTTACAAGTTAAAACCGGTTTTGTTCATAAGATATTTTATATGAAAGACGTTTATTTCAAAATATATCAGACTCAAATTTTGCAATGGTTTTACAATATAAAAGACATTTTGAAGTATACATCTTTTTAAGTTTTAACAGAAGTAGTACACAGTGTTTGTAATAGACAACTATAAAAACATAGTATAGTATGAGGTAGTTTATGAGTATTTGTCAATCACCGACCGTTCTTAAAATAAACCTGACGCGATTCTCGGGTAAGTCGGGAAAAACCTGCTTAGAGCAAACGTCGTGGATTATCGATCGCATAGTCGAGGGAGACCTCACACTAACGAGCACATCACAGTTGCCCTGGTTTTGGTACGATCACCGTTTCATCGACATGGAATCATAGCTACCGAATGGAATGCGGCCTATTTAAGTTATCATATGTACAAACCCATCCAACAACACCATTCAACAGTACTTACAAATAGCCAAAGGCCTAGTCCAGTAGTTAGATACAAGAATGTGTATACATGAGATTGAAAGAGAAGAAGACACAGTATGTCCAAACATATTATTTTATAATTAACAAAATATATACACATCATTTGTTAAACATTTCACAGGTAAGTAAGTTGAAACCGGTTTTGTTCATGACATTTTGATGCATGAAAAAAAGTTTATTTCAAAAAGATATGGCACAACTTTTGCAATAGAGTTGTTTTACAATGATTTTAAGTAAGAAATTTTTACAGAAGTAGTACACGGCTTTTGTAAAAGACAACTATAAAATCACACCATTCAGTTTTGCATAGCATGAGGTAGTTTTCAAAAGATCTACAACAACAATATAAATTGTATTTTTTTTCCCTATCATTTAAGTCTTTTAAAATAAAACTTTTATTAAATATATATATATTTTTTTTTATGAAATAGGAACAAAAGTTTAACTTTTCACAAGATACTTTAAAAACTAAGGTAGTAAAATAGTACTTTATTTTTTTAACATATTGGCACAAAGTTTGCAAAAGTATGACACAAGTTTCGTAAAATAAAATTGCAACATATATCATTTTCCAAATAGTGTAAGGAATGTGAGAAAGTAATCACACTTGATTTTGTTCACAATAATACTTAAAGCTAAAACATATTTATGAAAAGGGTTTTGTCAAATTATACAACAAGGAATAGAATGAGTGAAAGAAAAAAACAAATCACCCACCACACATTTTGTTAAACACAGAGGAAATTTTAAGAACATGAAGTCTATACATCAAATTTAGATGGGATGCCATACAAAAACAATATATAATCAACAAATATTTACACACCATTCTGTTTAGACACGTTTTGTAAAGTAGGTAGATTTTGAGTATTTTTATAGATAGGAGGCGGAATAAAGTAGATAAGATTTTGTAATCAGCTAATGAAATCTGTACTATATCTAACTCATTGAGACTTTCCACCCTACGGCAGCAAGACATACAGTATTTAAGATATGTAAGGCATGTTTAAAATAACAATCAACAGTATTCCCAAATGTGTGAAATAATATCCACTCAAGCAACACCATCCAGTAGTTAGAGTAATGTCTACAAGGTTATAAATACAATTTGTTAAAAATATATATAAAACTTTTATAATCAACAAATAAAAAAACGTCATTCTGTTTAGAAAAGTTTTGCATAGTATGAGGTAGTTTTAAAAGGATCTATTATAACAATATAAAATACAGAATTGTCCCCCACAATTTAGTTATAACAAAGTCTTTTCAAGTAAATCTTTAAACAAATATGAAGAAGATAAAAATATTTTGTTCAAGAAGTTTACATTAACTTTTACAGATGTATCATAACAAATTACATTTTATAAGATTTCATGTCAGCGTATAAGAAAGGTTATATCTTTTCAAATTAAACCTTAAGGCGTAGTCAACAGTATTTGTAAACAATCATGAAACGTTATGGAAAAAGGTTTTGGTATTATATGTGGTAGTAGTATAGTTTAAAGATAGATTGTTTTGAAGATTAACAATAAAGATGTGGAATGTAGAAATAAGATTTTCATCATTTGGTTATAACAAAGTCTTTTCAAGTAATGTTTTTAATAGATATGAGTTAAATTAAAGTATTTTGTTCAAGAAATTGCCGCAAAAGTATCACAACAAATAACTTTTCATACGATTCGCTGTAAATTTTAGAATACAATTAATTTTGCAATGGTAATATTCAAACTGTACATCTGTTTAAATGAAAAATAACAGGCGTAGTAAACAGTATTTGTAAACAATTATGAAACGTTATGGAAACAGGTTTTTGCATAATATTTGTAGATTGTTTTGAAGATTTACAATAAAGATGTGGAATGAAGGAAAAATATTTTCATCATTTGGTTATAACAAAGCCTTTTCCAGTAATTGTTTTACCAGATATGAGTTAAATAAAAGTATTTTGTTCAAGAAATTGACACAAAAGTATCACAATAATTTCACAAAACTTGTCATACTATTGTCAACTACGTGCCAATATTGTAAACAAAATGTGTACTACCTCTGTAAAGTATACTTAAAAACATCATCTTTTTATTGTAAACCCTTTACAAGAAGAGTTGTGTCAGATATTTTTTAAATTAAACTTTTAAAACATCGAGATCAACAAACTCGATTATTCCATGTGATTGACTGGGATAACACCAAAGTTTTGGACAGAGAGAGCAATCTGTTCAAGCAGCAGATAAGGGAATCCATCTGGATACGCCGCAGTGGACCAGTTCTAAATCGAGACGAGGGGGCTCAAAGACTCTCGCACATCTATGACCAAGTGTTAACAAAGCGTAGCTGAATTGAGTCTTTTCGGTATATATATTACAACTATTGTACATACGTTTCCAGCGTAGCTGAAATCGACATCGATTTTATGGACAACTGGTACACATTTTACACCTTTGTGTGCATACGCTTCATTGGTCAATTGTCTGATAAAGGTGACAGTGTACATATCGTACTAGCCATCGAAACGTCACATACTTTTTATTGATTGTGTAAAAAAGAATTTCTCATAATCCATTCTGACTTACCAATCGGAAGAAAATGTTTAGAAATAGGGGAAAATACCCGGTTTTAACTTGCTAACCTGTGATTTTTCTTCACAAATGATGTGTATATATTTTGTTGATGATTACATTTGTGAAATTTTAACTCTGTGTTTGCTGTTTTTGTCAGATATCTCTTATTAAAATTCCAGAATGTGAAAAGAGTTGAGATTTTCAGATTTAAATTATGCTTACAATATACTGAAAGAAGAAAACCTGGATATGCATGATTATCTAGATTAAATTGATGCTTTATTTGAACAGGTGTAGTTTGAGGTCCTAAGACCTGTAACACGCTTCAATGATTATCAATGGATAAGAAGGGATTATATATACTTAAACCATTGCTCTTTTGTTTGCAACGTACATTATCTCTCATAATGTACCTGTTTTTTTCATGCCGTGGCCGAAGTGTGTATTTTGTTTACAAAAAACTAGGCTTTATTAACACAAACGCCTTTTGTGTGATGCCCAAAACTAGGCATTATTAACCAATGGGACCTTCATGTCACTGAATGTAGGTTGGCATTATTGATACAAAGGCCTGAGTAAATAGATGGCATAAAAGACTCCACACTTTCACCACTGCATAAAAACTGAACCTAAAATCCAAAAGAACACAACACAATAAAATGGAATAAATTTGATGGTATTTTAATAACAATAATTATTTTCATTTGTTTCATTGTTTCCAATGTTACCATCATGTGGTTAAAATGCTTAATAGCAAACAATTGGTGTCACTGGAGCTAACACCGGCTACTTTTTCAATCTCAAAACTATTTGATCTGTTTTTACTCAGAACCATCAAATCATACTCTGTTCACTTCATGTCCTCCTTAGCTGCGAAAGAAACAAAAATGTAAATAAGAAAAGAAATCTGTACCTTTATATCCAAACAATTATTCTGTGCCCATGGTGATCGGACAGATGCGGTTAACGTTTACAGACTTTTAAGCAAAAAATAGCAGCCTTTATTATTTATGTGAAATAATTAAGCAAAAACAAAGGAATGACAATAACACATATCATATAATTTCTTTCGACGTTTACCTGAGCCGAATCCAATATCCATGTCAGCAGTACTAGTTTCCATGTATCCGGTACTTTGGTGTTTTCTGCATTTTCTGTCTCCTTTTCGGTACAGACGATTGGATTTTGCGTCAAAAACACTTTCGTTCTCCCATTGGTAAATTTAACCCTCATACGAATCCAACATATGACTTAGGATACTGTCAGAGTCGTAATCCATTTTTCAACACGAGGACCTTCTGTTCAACACGTGTACATGCGTTGGAGAATGACCACGTGACGTCTTATCTCATAACAATCACAAGGCCTCTGAACTGAGTTCGAATCACAGCAAAGACGGTTCATTATTTTTATTTCATCTCTTATATTTTCATCAGATCAATATTTTTACAATTCTAAAACCAATTTGATTAAATACGTTTTTAATTAACCCTTTAAAATATCGTTTTCACCATGAATATTTTTATAATTTAATAACCAATGTGCCCCAAGACTATGAATCAGTTGAGAAGGAGTAGGTTGGTGTTGGCGGGGGATGGGGTTAATTTTCATCTGAAGCAAATTTCATTTTTCAAAAATTCTTATTGAACCTGTTAGTTCCTTAATTTAACAATTTAATCAGATCGGCAAGATGAAGATAAGATGAAAGTTTCAAATGTTTCACTGCTAAATTACCTTCAGAACATGTACACAAACATCATTTATGATTTGAGGTTATTTTTTTCTCATGTTATTGCGGGAAGAATATCTCTTTCTTTTTATTCTGTGAATCATAGCATGTTTTAAATTGTTTTCTTAAGCATCAAGATAATTAATAAGTTTGTTATCGTGATCATCTATGAAGGAATATTTTTTAGACTTTTAGATGTCTTTTCATTCTATTCATCATCCCTGTCAATGTTAAATTCGATGACATCAGATTCAGGTAATTTATCCTTTATTTTTTTCGATTTTGGGAACATTTCATAAAATCGCTAGTACTCCTCAGGAATGAGATGCGATGAATAAAAACAACGAAGATCCTTCCTTTATGTCTGTAATTGGAAGCCTTTCTGTGTATCGTTTTGGCAAAGGCAAGTCATCGATCACCCAATGTTGTCTCTCCGAGAAGCTGGCACACACTTCATCGTTCTGAAGGAAGATTTAAGGACATGCCTTTAATTTGATTATCCCACGTTGTTCTTTTGTATGTTGTTTATGTTTAATATCCTTCAGTAGAACCTGCTGTCATTTGTCATCAAGAATGATGTTTGTGGTGTACGATTTTGAAATGTTCTTAATATCCAAAAAATACCAATGCTTCATAGGTATATGACAGAGTATGGAGTTGAACGCATTCCCATGTGAACTACAGTATCATATTGACTTGTAACCAAAACTGACGTATGCTTCTTTGCAAATTCAATTGCTGAATGCATATTATTGCACTCCATCCGGGTGTGTCGGGGTTCAAGAAACCACTGATCCATAGTCTTTGTGGTCGCGCTCGAAGACACAGAGTTAAACAATGCAGTTGGAATAAACTTGTTCTTGTTCTGACCTCTGCAGGTATCAAGTAACAAGGATACATGCTAAACTGCATTTGGTAAAGGGATCAGGTATAATTAAAGACAGCTTCCCCTTTTGACCTCTGTTTTATTCCATAGATAATACTCTACATCAAGTGAATGGACAGGCAGGTTATAATAACACAGTTTTCTCTTGTAGTATGCCTGATTAACAAGTGAACAAGTTGTAGTTAAAACGGATTACACATCAAATGTGGGCACATGAAACTCTTTTCTTCTTCTGTCTTGTCCAATTCCTTTTCATTTCTTACCTCTTATTTGCGTTGTTGGTGTTGTTGATATTTGTATTTGAAACAGACATCTACTGTTCCTATTGGTCCTTTCTGTGAATATTAATTGCAGATGTTGCATTGGTCCCTTTTTGGTGTACGAAAGGACAGATTGTACTCGTTGCAAAATATATTTCGGTACACTGGCAGAAACAACTCTTTGGTGTTTTTTCCTTTCCATTTCTTTATATAGGGGATACATGTTATTTATTGTCAAGTCAATACTCAATTATTTCGTCTTGGAATCTTTTCTGGTGTAGTGTGATTCAACTATCGGAAATAGCTTGATGTGTTGTCTAACAGAGTCGTTGTCAGTCTCTTGGGTCCTATTGTGTGGACTTTTTCGGCTTTTCCTGTCAAAAACTGACCCTGATACTTTCTTTTTGAATGCACAATACAGTCTATAATCATTTGGTTTTTCACGTAAGTACATGTTCACAAATGAAATCACGTTGTCGGTCATTCGACTGTAAATTCCAATATGAATTAAAATGTTCCTGTCTTTCTTCTTCAGATATATGAGATGAAATCTGCATTTGCTGTAGTCGTGTTCCTGTACGTCTCTCTTTTTAAAAAAAATGTAGTACTAAGACATTCCTGTCCTTTTTGTCTCTAATTTTTTCTTTATATTTTTTTTCCAGTTTTCCAGTTTTAGTTTACGTTTAGAGTTTTTATTTAACACCATTTATGTGCGAGTAATTTCTTTGGTGGTGTTGAAATAATTTCTTGTTTTCGTGGTGTTATATGTTTCAGGATTTTTGGTTCACTTTTCCCTTTCTTTGGGGTAACTTCAAAAGCTGTCAAATTCACATTTGGTCTATGTTGTGCATCTTCTATTGTAAGGGTGACACAAGTTTCATTGTGTTCCATTCCAAGTAGTAAGCAGTTTCTTTTCTAAGAGTTTTGTGAGTTTTGCTCCTTTTCAGTTGAGTTGAAATTGCTTGAAAGAGGCAACTGCTATTCTTTGCAATATCCTGCCTTTGTAATCCATGGCTTTTTAAAAGAACGACCAACCTTCGCTGGTGAATTGCTAGAAAAGTTTTCTTTCTTTGTTTTTCTTTTATGCTTTTCTTCATTCTTTAATCGATTTCAGATAAGACTGTTTAGGAATCACTGCTACCGTAAATAGTTTTCCTGTTAGTTTTCCTGTCTTTTTTGCTGTTATTTTGTTGTTTCCATGCTACCAGTCCATCAGAAGATTATTGTCAGTTTCGTCACTGCTTGTTACAGACGGCAATGAATCAGAATCAGGAGCAGATTCATTTACCAGTTGTTTTGTAGAAATGAATTCATACATGTTGCCTTTATAATCGGGTACGTTGGATCACTGTATTTTCTGAGGGAAAGATCTTAGTTTCAAGTTTTATTCGTACTTTTGGCCATTGGCCCATCAGTATACAATACATATTATACAAAAATCATGGACAATGTACAGAGAATCATATTCCATTATAATGCCCTTAATTTGTTTGCCTCATAGATAAATTTTCCTAGTATACACAATTCTTTAATATTATGGACACTCAATAACTAAACGGCTTTAAACACAGATGGTTTTTTCCAATAATAGCTTTTGATAAAACGTGATCTGAGATTTTGGAATTAAGAACTGACTAATAAAAAATGAAATTCGTCCTCTACTTCAGAGGGGGAGTTACACTGTTTACAATATCTACGTTCTCTAGGTATATTATTATACCTTCCAACTTCCACAGCCAAAGAATGTGTAGATGTACGGATTCGAGTTAAACAAATGCGATATTTCATTGGTATATATTTTGTGAGGTAAAAACACATTTTTTATCTAGAGGGACAATCTTTGTTGAGCATGTATCATTGTCATGTTCTTTGTAATATAGTCTAAATGTGAAACAGCCATGAAAGTGTTTGCCTTGTTTTACACCATTAATTTGTCAGAATTTCAGACGTATTGTTATGCACTGAGAGGACATTTTCGAACAGAGTTAAACTAAATGTTCTTCCAAATATGCAAACAATGTCGGTCGTCTGTGCCATACCAAGAAGCTCCCATTAATTTTATATTGTTTCATTAGTAACACTAACTTCACCTTTGTTATTATCTGTAATTACCTATTTGTCATGTGTCAGAAGGGGCTAACTGGAACCTAATACCTGCGTTTCAGGTTGCAAACTGTTCGGCCAGAAGGTGCTATCTGTGACATAGCACCTTTTGACAGGGTAACAGTAGTAGATAGCACCTTCTGGCAATCAGGTTTTGTGAAATACTCAAATAGCACCTTATGTCGAATGTGATATATTTGGCAGAGTGAGATCTTCTCTGGCTATACGATTGATGATCTCATGAGCCATTAGTGGAGACCTCTGATGTCTTCCTTGTATATTTCCACACAATGTCGACTCCATGTCGGCTTTACCGTGGACATGTCCAGTCTTACAATAGATAAAAAAGGGGGGAGGTAGCGCCTTACGTCTACATGTTGTGACTTGTTTATGGTGGATTTTTTTTTTTATTTAGAACGGACTGTCGTAAATGAACCAGTCTCCTTAAGGGTTTACATTCCAAAGTATCACGGCTATTGTTAACGCGATGCGTCTCCAGTCTTGCGTCTTACCGCCACACATTCCTTCTACCTCTCCACTAAAATGAGAGGTAAGACCTTACGTCATCCACAGACTTTTAACCTCATACATTCCATGCATACCCTCCCTTCTACCTCCCCTTTATTGTGTCATAATTGCATCATCCCTCCCCTTTATTGCGTCATACATTGCATCTTCCCTCATTTTTATCGCGTCATACATTCCAGGCATAACTAGGTCAAGGTCATCCCTCCCCCTAAAAGGGGAGTTAATACCCGTAACCCCCCCCCCCCCCCCCNGCGTACTAATATAAAATGATTGTGTAAAGGGGAGTTGGACACAACAACACAAACGTAAACGTAGACCAGCCATACATTAATTTAAAGTCAGATTTTGTATAGTCGATCACTGTCGTGTCGAACGCATCCTAAGTAAAGGTTACGTGTATCTACTGAAGCCAGACAAAGTCCTTCTTAACCATTATCATGTACACGTCACTACAAATGATGGAACATTTCTCATTTTTATTTTGTAATTGACTAGATATTGCTGTCGTTAGCCAAGCTAACTGTTTCATCTTAGCTTGTTTTTATGAATAAATTTGATTTAAATGACAAAGACATTTAATCAAGGAACGTGTATTATAACTGAATGAGGCCACATTATTGGCTCAATGATTAGGTGGGCGTTACCTCTTCCAGGTAACTCCTGTATAACTCTTCAAGACAGGAACGCGTTGTCATTTCATAAAAGCTAACCATGGCGAACAGTGTTTATGTGCTGCTAGCATTGGTTGCTCTATTTATGCAACATGACGTCATTCAGAGTCTGCCTTCAAAGAACAGGACGATGCGCTTGACACGTAAGTATCTCATTCATAGTTCGAAGCATTAATATATGAATGTATATTTTAAAGTATTTTTTGATAAACGTAGACATGTTCAATCCTTTGGTTTATTCCAAGCTAGCGATTTAATTCAATGGACGATCCCATTTTACAGGACCAAAGGTAACAAAGGACCCACCGTTGTTTATAAAGCATTCGTTTGTACAATGTGTTGTGTTTACTACGCAGGCCCATTACGGTTTGTTCTCTGAGATTACTTATTATGTTCTTCCCCTTTAAGTTGCTAAACATAGAGAAACAAATGGGATAATTTATGCATGGGGTCCGTCTGACGTGGTAAGGTTACACATAATCACATAATTAGGATATACATGTATAGGTGATATCAACTAGCCAGTGGGTTCTTTAATACTTCTGAAGTTCGTCACTGTTTATATACTTACTTCCAACATAATCGTGATTGTGAATTGTTTGCCCACTGGAACGTTTCATTATTTGGTCTATGTATAAATGAACTTCCATCATAATTCTGTTTCACAAGTAGGTCGTATATGTATGTATATACGTTTATATATATGCTATTATTTTTGTAATTGTTATCAAATACATATAATTCATGTGTAGTGGTCTTTGTATGTGCAAATTGCCTTTGCACTGGCTAGACGGAGAGAGAAAAGTTTATCAATGTTTAAGGGCGGTGTCTTTGGTCTTTCCAAACACAATCGGCAAGGATGAAACGAATATACCAGAAGGAATAGAATGAACAAGGAAAACGTTTTTAAAAGGCACGGGAAATGATAGACAATTGCATTAGTTGATTGTAATGAACAACGATCAGGTAACCCAGCGTCGAATGGTAGGGTAAGGTCACCCC